>NW_022438943.1:0-11367 GCF_009761245.1 Sapajus apella
TCTGACCGAGATAGTGGTTTTTATCCAAATAAGTCAAGTACTCTACCCTATCCCTAAGCCACTTGCATGAAACGAAAAAGGAGGGAAGAGCTAGTACTGTGACTGCCTACGTTTCGCCCAGCATGGCCCCCTGTGAGACGTGGGGCAGCAGAGACCCGGGAACTGTTCAAGGGTGCTGGGACCCATCTGTCTGTGCTCACCTTCCTCAGGTACTCACGTGGGGTGGGGGATGGCACTGACTTTAAGTGCTGCTGCAGTTCCTTGGTGAGCTGGCCCTGGCCATGGGGCAGGAACTGTGGGGTCAGGACTATAGAGGGCTTCACCACCTACAGAATAGGAACAGAAGCTCATGATGTGTGCCAATCTATTAGATAATTAAATGTTTAAAAAAGTTTCTTGAATGAGTGGAAAAACAAGGTGATGCCTGAGTCTATAGTGGTTGTAAGATTTATTGCTGAGGTAAAATGTGGAAACTGAGGCAAGTATAAGAAAATGAGAAGCTAATTTATTCAGCTCCCGGGTGAGGTTCTGTGGTCCAGGGAGGGGCCAAAGAAGTCGCGTCCGACTGTTTAGGTCATGGGGTTTTATGGGGAGGGAAGGCGATTGACTGGCTATTGGGGAAACAAAGCAAAGGCAATTTTATTGGCTGTCAGGAAGCAGGAAATACCTGGAACTAGTTGCCATTGGTAGGCGGGTGGGACTTTGGGTAAGTGGGCCTTGATTGGCTGTTGGGGAAACAAAGTGATGACAATCTTATTGGCTACTAAGAAGCAGGGACTACCTGGAGCTAGTGGTCATGGGTAGGCAGGCGGGACCTTGGGGAAGCGGGCCTTCTGGGGGCATACAGGGCAGAGTGCTACCGGGCAGGGTCTGACGGGGCTTCTTTAAAAAATTTTCCTGCAGGATTTATCAACAGCGGGCTGGGGGTTGAATGCATAATTTAGTGCTGAATGTGGGCTTGGGTCTGGCATGCGGAGGCGGGTACGGGGAAGCCGTGCGGCAAGGCCAGATGACGAGCTTGGGTGATGACATAGTTATCAGGCGCAGAGAGAGATGGGTGTGTCCGTTTAACCGTCTGCGAGGCAGCCGGCCTTACATTGGTCAAGAGCATGGGGGCCTCAGAAAAGGTCAGAAGCAAGTTCAAATTCCTATACTTTGAATTTCTACTTCATGCCGTGCAAAATTAATTTACCCCCTTCACCTCAGTTTTCTTTTGTGTGAAATGGAAACAACTTCATTCCTCATTCAGTTTCTGTCAAGGATTCTAAAACACTCAACTCATTTAAATGTATCATAATTTCTGTCATAACTAGTGGGACCAGTTTCACTATTATTGGATATACAGCTCTGTGCCTGAAACCTATAGAAGAGAAAATCTTATGTCTCCAAGTGTCAGTGATGTGTCATTGTTGTGTTATTAATCATAACTGTATTTAATCACACAAGGCCTTGTACATGGCAGGTGCTCAATACACACTTGTTCAATCAATGCATGTGGGCTCCGCTGCCACACTGTTAGGTCCTATTTGGCCTCCACCACTTGTTAGCTGAGTGATCTGGGCAAGATAATTCATGTCTCCGTGTCCTTCTCTATAAAAGATATATAATAAGAATCCTCAGATCCTTAGGTTGTTGCCAGGGGTGAGTGATTTGGCAAATAGCAGGGGCTTGTTAAACATTAGCTGTGATGAACTCCTTCCAAATCGTCCTTTGCAGAGCCACACACAAGGTCATGGTGCCACCTGGTGACCCTAGAGTGTAAGTACGCATGATCACCAATATGCTCTCTCTCCACCGTAGGTACAAGACTGGGTAGTCATCTCCTAGAGGTTTCTGCTGCATCTGCCTTCTCAGGGCTCATGTAAAGGCTTTTGTATTTTCCTCCTCGCATTCCTGCAGATGGGGTTCAGGTTGCCCAACACAGCTGGGTGTTCCACACAGGGCAGTGACCGCCTGTGCCAGCCCAGTGAGGTAGCTGGAGGACCATTGTTCCTTCCTTCTCAAGCTCTGTAGTGGCTCACGCCTGTAATCCCAGCACTTTGGGAGGCCAAGGCAGGCAGATCACTTGTGGTCAGGATTTCCAGACAAGCCTGGCTGACACGGTGAAACCCTATCTCTACTAAAAATACAAAAAATAGCCAGGCGTGATGGTGCATGCCTGTAATGCCAGCTACTAGGGAGGCCGAGGCATGACAATTGCTTGAACCTGGGAGCCAGAGGTTGCGGTGAGCCAAAATTGTGCCACTATACTCCAGCCTGGGCGACAGAGTGAGACACTATCTCAAAAATAAAAATGAAAATCAATAAACTAAACAACAATTTCTAGGACTCTAATAAGGAAACTTAAGTGTTCAAAAAACTGCTAAGCGAGATGAAGCAAAACAAAAAATCCATAAAATTAAGTTAATGTCTCTATAACTATAACATGTAGTTAGAACATTGTTGATTTCTTTCCCTTTATTTTTACTTTTACCTTTTTGAGATGGAGTCTCACTCTATCGCCCAGACTGGAGTACAGTGGTGCGATCTCGACACACTGCAACCTCCACCTCCTGAGTTAAAGCGATTCTCCTGCCTCAGCCTTCCAAGTAGCTGGGACTGCAGGCGTTTACCACCACTCCCAGCTAATTTTTGTATTTTTAGTAGAGATGAGGTTTCACCTCGTTGGCCAGGCTGGTCAAAAGCTCCAGATTTCAGGTGATCCCCACCCCTCCCTCCCCACACCTGGGACTCCCATAGTGCTGGGATCACAGGCGTGAGCCACACTGCACCCGCACTTTACGTGTTTTGTTTTCTAGATTTAGGAAACGTTTGTTTCATAAGTTATCTATAATTCACACCCACTTGGTAAAGCACACTTTTGTGAACAGAGGTGGGTGGAAGCTTTTGTTTTTCCTCCCTACTTGATCCCTCCAAAGTTTGGAACCTATTCATAAATATTCTTATTTTCTGTTCAGACATTCTCATTATCAGCAGGCTATAATCAGAAAGAGTGGTTCTGTCATCAACCTTTGACCTAAGCATCCTATTTAAGAATATGTAGAAAATGCCTGGCCCTGAGCTTGCAGACTCACAGTGAAGGAGAAAATGTCCCACCCTGCAGGCCTGAGAGCCTTAGAGCTTTCCGGGGAGCAATATGACAGGGAGGGTCTTGGCAGCTGCTCGCTGGCAGGAACCAGGGGAGGCAGCCCCGAGCGACCCTCCTGCCGGTGGGGACCTTCTGCTTCCTGGCGTCTTTGTCCTCCACCCTACCGGCTGCTTGGGGGAGCGGCCGGTGCCTGGAGGTGGCTCCATCGCCTCCTCCTGCCACGGGAAAGGAGAGGCGGTGGCGGCCTGAGGCGAGAGCCCGGCTGGACCCTGTGGGGAATATGGGGACCTGAGCAGCAGAGGCCTCGGTGGCTTCACACTGCTAAGGCACCTCACTACAAGATGCAGCCAAGTGGAACCCTGCCCCGCCATCCCGGGAGGAGGCCTCCAGGAAGCCCCGGGCAGGGTGCTGGGCACCAACGAGCGCCACAGCAACCTCCAGGCGGCTACCACGCTAGCCTACAGTGCTGCACCTTCCGGCACCACGCTGGGGCGGGAACTGTGCTGTAAGCCAGCCACAGGGACCTGGGGGGCCCAGACCCACAGCAGCTGGAGGGGAAACCCATGCCTACTGCCTCCCGGTGATGAGGAGGACTAGGATGGCATCCCAGAAATATGCAAGAGCTCAGAGCTCGGACCCCGTGCCAGGAAAGACCAGGAGCAGAAGATGGAGAGGTGGAGATGGAGAAGCAGCAGGAGGGAAGGAGCACACGCCAACGCGGAGGGGTGTGGGTGGTCAACCTCTGCTGGCCGAGTTAGAACATGAAGAGGATGAAGCAGCAGAAAGAGTGGAAACGAGAAGGCACAATGACACAGCGGAGCACAATGCAGAACCCAGGCCGGGAATCTGAGGCCAGGACTGATTGTGTGAAATGGTGGGAATCAGGAAAGGAGAAAGTGAGGCAGAATGGAGGGTGCGGGGTGGGGGTCAGTGAGCTGGGTTAGGAAGGATTACAAATCAGAAACTTAGGAAGGATCTAGAACCAAACCGTTCCTAAGAAAGTGCGGGGGAAAAAAAAATAAAGGTGCGAGCTGCAGCCAGGCGTGGTGGCTCACACCTGTAATCCCAGCACTTTGGGAGGCCAAGGTTGGCAGATCATCTGAGGTCAGGAGTTGGAGAACAGCCTGGCCAACATGGAGAATCCCTGTCCCCACTAAATATACAAAAATTAGTCTGGCATGGTGGTGTGCACTGCTAATCCCAGCTACTTAGAAGGCCGAAGGGAGAGAATTGCTTGAACCCGGGGGGCAGAGTTTGCAGTGAGCCGAGATCGCACCACTGCACTCTAGCCTGGGCAACAAAAGGGAAACTTGGTCTCAAAAAAAATGTTGATTAATTAATGAATGAGGAAATGTCTTGGAAACAGTTGTTCTTATCATTTTGGGGGTTTGTTGCTTGTTGTTTTTCCTCTATCTAGGCGCATATTTTATTTTTTTTTCTTTTTTGACAGTCTTGCTCTGTCACCCAGGCTGGAGTGCATCAGTGTGATTTCGGCTTACTGCAACCTCCACCTCCGGGGTTCAAGTGATTCTCCTGACTCAGTCTCCCAAGTAGTTGGGATTATAAAGGCAGGCCATCACGTCCAGCTTTTTTTTGTTGTTGTTTTATTTATTTTTTTTGTGTTTTTGTCTTTTTGATATGGAGTCTCACTCTGTTGCCCAAGCTGGAGTGCAGTGGCACTGTGTCGGCTTGCTGCAACCTCCGTCTCCTGGGTTCAAGCAATTCTGTCTCAGCTTCCTGAGTAGCTGAGATTAGAGGCTCCCACCACCATGCCAAGCTAATTTCAGATTTTTGGTAGAGACAGGATTTCACCATGTTGACCAGGCTGGTTTTGAACTTCTGACTTCAGGTGATCTGCCCACCTCAGTCTCCTAAAGTGCTGAGATTACAGGTGTGAGCCACAGAAAATGTTTTTTAAATCACAGCTGGTACACACCTCTAGTCCCAGCTACTTCAGAGTCCTAGGCAGGAGGATCACTGGAGCCCAGGAGATCAAGGCTGCAGTGAGCCATGTTCACACCACTGCACTCCACCATGAGTGACAGAGTGAGACCCTGTGTCAAAAAAAACAAAAACCTCAATAGGTCTCCATTGCATATGCAGTCACCTAAGTAGCCAAGGTTTAGAGAAATGTCTTTCACAAATGCAGATGTACAAAAAGGGCATGTCTTCATTAATTGAGGGAGTTTCAGTGTTTTTTATGTACCAATGCTTACATACGCAGTGAACGTTGTGAGGCTGGATTTGGTGGCTCATTCCTGTAATCTCAGCAGTGTGGGAGGCCGAGGTGGACAGATCACTTAAGTTTAGTAGTTTGAGACCAGCCTAGCCAACGTGGAGAAACCCCATTTGTATTAAATAATCAAAAATTAGCCAGGCATGGTGGCAGGAGCCTGTAATCCCAGCTACTCGGGAGGCTGAGGCAGGAGAATCGCTTGAGCCCAGGAGGTTGCAGTGAGCCTAGATTGTGCCACTACACTTCAGCCTGGGTGACAGAGTGAGACCCCCTCTCGAAAAACAAAGTTAACATTTTGATAATGTACTTTTGGGGAGTCACGTATCTGATGTCCAAGGCAGTGGAGGGAACGGCTGCCCCAGCTCTAGGAGAGACTGGTCTTGCCTTCTGGATTTGTTCTGTCTGGGTCCCTGGCTGATGGATGGTGCCTGCCGACTGGAGGGCAGATCTTCCCTTCCTAGTCCACTCAAACTCACACAGTCATCTCCTCAGGAAACACCCTCCCAGACACACCCCAAATCATCTTTTGCCTGGTTTCCACGTGTCCTTTCATTCAGTCAACATGACACCTACAATTTTGTTTTTTTGTTTGTTTGTTTGTTTGAGATGGAATCTTGCTTTGTTACCCAGGCTGGAGTGCAGTGGCTGGCACTCAGCTCACTGCAGCCTCGACCACCCATGTTCAAGTGATCCTCCTGCCTCAGCCTCCAGAGTAGGTGGGACTACAGGCAGGCACCACCACACCCAGCTAACTTTTGTAGGGACGGGATTTTGCCATGTTGGCCAGGCTGGTCTTGAACTTTTGGACTCAAGCAAACTGCCCGCCTTGTCTTCCCAAAGTTCTGGGGTTTCAGGATTTCAGTCGTGAGCCACCTTGCCTGATTGACACCTCAAATTAAGTCCCCAAGCCCATCTGTTGTCAGCAAGGCACCCTTCTCTATCTCCTCGACCCATGCTTAACTTATAAATAAATAACAAGGGAATCGTTCACCTGTCATGATTCAACTAGCATGATGCAACTATCTGGCGTACAACTGAAAACACATCCCTTCCCCAGAATTCATCTCTCAGGATTTCAACATAATGGATTTGAATTTTGGGGGATTGTTTTTTTTTTTTTTTTTGAGATTTTAGATGTGAGGGATTTTGATCTTTCGATATTTAACCTATTTTACAACTGAGCAGACTGAGTCGCAGAGAGGGGATGTGAACTGCCCAAGGTCTCACAGGTGGTGAGGGTTTGTAGCTGGAACTTGAACCAGGGTCTACCTTGGAAAGAGATTCTACACTGAGCCTCCTCCTGAGAAGCCTGCTCTTTGGGGTTTGGAGGCAATTCATGGCCAGTAAACTGTGTCTCAGGAAGCTGTTCCTGTAACGCATCAATCAGGATAAACAAGATTATGAGGCAATAGCAAGCAACCTCCATTCTCTCTTTTATCTGTTTGTTTTTTGTTTTTTAGGGATGGAGCACTCTGTCACTCAGGCTGGAGTGCAGTGGTGCGGCAATGGCTCACTGCCATCTCCATCTCCCGGATCAAGCAATTTTCCTGTCTCAGTCTCCTGAGTAGCTGGGATTACAGGCACGACTCTCCACACCCAGGTAAATTTTGTATTTTTAGTAGAGACAGAGTTTCACCGTGTTAGCCAGAATGGCCTTGAACTCCTGGCCTAAAATGATCCTCTAGCCTCGGCCTCCCCAAGTGTGATAACCTGCTTTTTGTCATCTAAAACTGACTCTCTCTTTCTCAGACTGAGAGCTGTTCAGGCTTCATGTTAACTACTTGAGCCGGGCAGACTCCATCTTACCTTCTTCATTTTAGTTATTTTCCCACCATTCAGTATGTAACTGCAGTATGTAGCTCGGACAGGCTGACACTGGACACCTCCAGAAATGCATTTGTTGATAAGAGGCTGAGTTAAGTGGTACCAGCAGAGCCTGGGAATGCAGGTGCTGTTGAGCACCCAGAGCCCCAGTTATCTATAAGTTATATGTCTTTCATGACAGTTTTACCCCTTGCTCCTGGCACTGCTTTATTTCTCATGTCCTAGTTTATCTTTTAACTTTTTGCTTACTCTGCTTCTGTGAAAAGCTTGCTTCAGCTAGATTCCCTCTCCCTTTGAAAACTAGCTTATATAAGACCACCTATCTTTTTCTTAGGGGCCAGGAGAATTTTGTGCATTAGCCACCTCTCAGTCACCAGCTAAAATAAAGGACTCCTAATTCAATCTCAGAGGGTGGTGCATTCCTTGACTGGCTGGGATATAACAAAAGTGCTGGGATTACAGGCATGAGCCATTGCACCTGGCGCAACCCCCGTTCTCAATAGCTTACAACAGCCAAGGTTGATTTCTGCCCCACGTGACACATCCACAACAGCCTAACGGATTTGTCTTCATTGGAAACATCAAGAGTTCTGTGACAAAAAGAAGAGACACCTGGCCACTTGCTGACTCTGAAAGTTTCTGGTAAAAAGTGACACAGGTGGCCAGGCACAGTGGCTCACACCTGTAATCCCAGCACTTTGAGAGGCTGAGGCCTGTGGATCACCTGAGATCAGGAGTTTGAGAACAGCCTGGCCAACATGGTGAAACCCCATCTCTACTAAAAATACCAAAATTAGCCAGGTGTGGTGGTGTGCACCTATAATCCCAGCTACTCTGGAGGCTGAGGCAGGAGAATTGCTTGAACCTGAGAGGCAGAGGTTGTGTGAGCTGAGATCATGCCACTGCACTCCAGCCTGGGCAACACAGTGAGACTGTCTCAAAAAAAAAAAAAAAAAAAAGAAAGAAAAAAGTGACACAGATTCCTCTCAGCCACATGTCACCAATCTAAGCAAGACACCAGCAAATATTGTAAACACCAGTACAAGCCAGATAGCTGAAAGCTTTTGTTTCCTTTTGCTTTTCTTCTTTTTCCTGCCGAGAGTCACTCTCCATCTTTCTTTTCTCTTTCAATAACCAGTTCATGGTTTCACTTTCTTTACTATAAGAAAATGCTGGCTGGGCACGGTGACTTATGCCTGTAATCCCAGCACTTTTGGAAGCCGAGGCAGGGGGGGATCACTTCAGGTCAGGAGTTCAAGAGCAGCCTGACCAACACGGTGAAATGCGAGTCTAGCAAATAAATAAATAAATAAATAAAAATACAAAATTAGCTGGGTGAGGGCGTGGGTGCCTGCAATCCCAGCTACTCAGGAGGCTAAGGCAAGAAAATTGCTTGAACCCGGGAGGAGCAGGTTGCAGTCAGCCGAGATCTCGCCATTGCACTTCGGACTGGGCAACGGGAGCAAATCTTGGCCTCAAAAAGAAAAAAGAAAAGGAAAATAACAAGGAAAGGAAAAGAAGAAAATGCTTTCTTCCATCTGACACAAGCCGGTAGAAGAAAATGTCATTTATTTTCCTGGGAGGAGATTCATGCCCAGGTTGTCCACCAGTGGAGTCCTGCACCAGTTTTCCCTGACATAGTGTTCTAGGAATCTTCTCTTGCACACTGGCTTTTTCATGTCTCTTGGGCTTTGCCTTCTTGGGTCTCTGCCAAACAAGCCTTCTCTCCACATCTCACTATCATCCTCCTGCTTTATTTATTTACTTGTTTTATTGTTTGAGAAAGTGTCTGGTGTAGTCACACAGGCTGGAGTACAGTGTGCAGTCAATTTGAGCCTCAAATTCCTGGGCTCAAGCAAGCCTCCCATCTCAGCCTCCCCAGTAGGTAGGCATCGCCACACCCGGCTACGTTTTCAATTTGCGTGTGTGTGGCGGTCGGGGAGGGGGGCGCGGGGTAGAGACAGGGTCTCTCTATGTTGCCCAGGCTGGTCTCTAACTCCTGGGCTTCAGCAATCCTCCCATCTAAGCCTCCCAAAGTGCTGAGATTACAGGTATGGGCCACCACACATGCCCAGCCTCTACATCTACTTTATTTCTTGTTTATTTTGTTTTGAGACGGAGTCTCTCTCTGTTGCCCAGGTTGGAGTGTAGTGGTGCGATATAGCTAACCGCAACCTCTGTCTCCCGGGTTCAAGCAATTCTCCCCCTCAGCCTCCCGAGAAGCTGGGATTACAGGCACCCACCACCGTGTCTGGATGATCTTTTGTATTTTTAGTAGACGTGGGGTTTCACCATCTTGGCCAGGCAGGTCTTTAACTCCTGACCTCGTGATCCACCCGCCTCTGCCTCCCAAAGTTCTGGGATTACAAGGGTGAGGCCACGATGCCCAGCCTACTTTACTTTACTTTACTTTACTTTATTTAATTTATTTATTTATGAGACAGAGTTACTCCCCTCCCCGATCCCCCAGGCTGCAGTGCAGTGGTGCGATCTTGGGTTCACTGCAGTCTCCACCTCCCCATTTCAAGCAGTTTTCCTGCCTCAGCCTCCCGAGTAGCTGGGATTACAAACATGCAACACCACCCCCAGCTAATTTTTCTATTTTTAGTAGAGACAGCGTTTTGCCATGTTGGCCAAGCTGATCTGAAACTCCTGACCTCAAGGGATGCACTCGCCTCGGCCTCCAAAAGTGCTGGGATCACAGGCCTGAGCCACCACCACATTCCGCCCCAACCACTTGAGAAGGTTCAGCTGAGACATCTAGTCTGGAGCATTTTCTTTGACCCCACTGCCACCTCTGGGGAAGAGGCTGGCCAGTTTCTGTCTTCTGCCTCACTTAGTCTCAGCATTGGATCAGATTCCAGCTACGGCCCTGGCAAACAGTCCAGGCAGGCTTTGACCTGATTCATGCTTCCCTCGTGTCCTGCGCTCCTCCAAGAGAAACCAGCAATGAATGGGAGACAGGAAACTGGGTCTAAGTGATTCTCCCATTCATTGCTCTGGCAGACAATTATGATACAATTTTTTTTTTTTTCTTTTTTAATATAAAAGCTGGAGTCTCCATGTTGCCTAGGCTGGTCTCGAACTTCTGGCCTCAAGTGATCCTCATGACTCAGCTTCTCAAAGTTCTGAGATTACAGGTGTGAGCCACCCCACCTGGCCTATAATACATTTCTAGATGAGTCCCTGGGAATTCTGAAATCGCCACTGCAAAATTATAAGTGAGACCGTGAAAGAGATTTGACCTAACTGACTCCATCATCATGTTTCTAACCTCCAAGCTGTCCTTGTTTATTCCTGGGCGTAGGCCAAACTAACTTTGGGAAGAACCTAGTTAATAGTTTACAATTTGAAACAAAGATGTTAACGGCCCTTTCCTGAAACAAACCACCTTCTTGCCTGGGGACTAGACTGCCTTTTTAGAACTAACAAATCAGCCAAAAGATTAGGTACTGTGGTTTCTAATGGGCTCATGCCGCTGGAGGCTACAAGATTCCAACCCTCCCCAAATTGCTCCTGGGGATAACATCAAGGTAAAAGGTAAAAGGTAAAATCAGTGCTTGAGATATTTTGCAGGCCCTGAACTCGATGGAACAGCTGGCATGACCCGGAGGGATAAGCTGGCACACCCGATTTTGTGGGCCCCACCCAGGAACTGACTCAACTCGAGGACAGCTTCTATTCCCTATGACTTCATCTCCGACCCAACAATCATCATTCCCGACTCGCTGGCCCCCTCCACTCACTAAGTCATCCTTAAAAACGCTAATCCCTGAATCTTCTGCTCTAGGAGACTGACTTGCAATAATCAAACTCCAGGGTGGCACGATGGCTCACACCTATAATTCCAGCACTTAGGGGGGCCGAGGAGGGTGGATCACCTGGTATCAGGAGTTCAAGACTACCCTGACCAACATGGAGAAGCCCTGTCTCTACTAAAAACCCCAAATTAGCCGGCGGTGGGAGAATCACTTGAGCCCGGGAGGCAGAGGTTGCAGTAAGCGGAGATCGTGCCATTTCACTCCAGCCTGGGCAACAAGAGTGAAACTCCATCTCAGAAAAAAAAAATACAAAAATTAGCTGGGCATGGTGGTGCCCACCTTTAACCCCAGCTACTCAGAAGGCTGAGGCAGGAGAGTCTCTTGAACCTCGGAGGCAGAGGTTGCATTGAGCAGAGATCATGCCACTGCACTCCAGCCTGGGTGACAAAGTACAACTT
>NW_022438944.1:0-432 GCF_009761245.1 Sapajus apella
GAGGTCAGAAGTTTGAGACCAATCTGACCAACATGGAGAAACCCCATCTCTACTGAAAATACAAAAATTAGCTGGCATGGTGGTGGGCACCTGTAATCCCAGCTATTCGGGAGCCTGAGTCAGGAGAGTCACTTGAACCCTGGGGGTGGAGGTTGCACTGAGTCAAGATCACGCCACTGCACTCCAGCCCTGGCAATAGAGTGAGATGCCATCTCAAAAAATAAAAATTAAAAAGCTTATTTAAAAACTTTAGAATGACCAGGCACCGTGGCTCATGCCTGTAATCTTAGCACTTTGGGAGGCCAACACAGGTGGATCACAAGATCACAGGATCAGAGGTCAGAGTGAAACCCTGTCTCTACTAAAAATACAAAAATTAGCCAGACATGGTGGCATATACCTGTAATCGCAGCTACTCAGGAGAAAGGAGAA
>NW_022438944.1:532-3506 GCF_009761245.1 Sapajus apella
AGGCAACAGGGCAAGACTCTGTCTCAAAAAAAAAAAAAAAAGAAAACTGGCTGGGCATGGTGGCATATGCCTGTAACCCCAGCTACTCCGGAGGCTGAGGCAGGAGAATCGCTTGAACCACAGAGGCGGAGGTGGAGGCTGCAGTGAGCCAAGATCACGTGGCTGCACTCCAGCCTGGGCAACAGAGCCAGACTCTGTCTCAAAAGAAAAAAAAAGAAAACAGTGTTGTCACTCACATCCCCAGGTCACCCTGTCCTTTATTTTATTTCCCACCACCCTGGGAAGGAAGGGTGTTGCCTTAAACACTTCCATTCATGAGTTATTGGTGGTGCTTCCTCAAGTGCAGGTCAGCAGATTGGGAGGTCTAGAGCTTTCCAGGATGCTCTGCCCTGCTCAGCCATAGGACTCTGGGCAGGTTCCTGATCTTCTGGGATGGCTCCCTCTGCATTCTCTAAGTGTGGACTCTGGGCCATTCTGATGGCCTTGCCTCTCTGCCATTGCTCACTCAGTGAAGCCCGTCTCTGGGCAAAGCCAGGTCAGCCGCCTCTTTCCCTCTCCTGCGGGAAGGTGGAGGATCTGCAGCTTCACATGGAGGAGGAGTCCATCACCAAGGGAGACCTGGAGGTAACAGTCAGAGGTCCCTCCCCTGGGTATGCTCAGCACCAGTGCCGGCCCTTACTAGTGCAGATGGTTGTGAGGTCTAGCAGCAACTGTGGGCCCCCCAGGGAAGGGGCTGCGGGGGAAACGGGAAAAGATGAAAGGTCTAGTGTCTGAGATGTGAGTGGCTCAGCCCCAGGAACCTCCAGGGGGGCTATGTTCCCCATGTCAGCAGCTGGATGGGGTGGGCAGGATGAACCCAAGGCAGGGAAGATGGGAGGCTGGGCCCCAGGATGGAGTGGCTGAGGTCCCCTGTCCCTTCTTCCTGGGCAATAGCCCTAAAGGTGCCCCTTCGTTCACGTTGGATTCCAGGTAAAATTTTGGCTGAAAGTAGCTTGCTGAGTCACAGAATTTATAGATAGGAAAACTGAGGCTCAGAAACCAAGGGAGCCAGCTGTGGTGGCTCATGCTTATAATCCCAGCAATTCAGGAGACCAAGGCAGGAGGATCACTTGAGATCAGGAGTTTAAGACCAGCCTAGGCCATATAGCAAGACTCCATCTCTATAAAAAAAAAAGTTAGCCGAGCATGGTCACCTGCACCTGTGGTCCCAGCTACTCAAGAAGGCTGAGGCTGGAGGATTGTTTGAGTCCAGGAGATGGAGGTTGCAGTGAGCTATGATTGTGTCTGTGGTTTTGTTTTGTATTTTTTTTTGAGACTGTCAAAAAAAATGGATGTTGGGCACAACCTGGCACCAGAGCCTCAGCCCAGCTCAGCATGTTCTAATTTAGTTTCCCTCTTAGCCAAGGGACAGGCCATGTGGTTGCTCCTGGCTGACTTTTCCATTGGCAGCTGCCCTCCTGCAGGGCTGGGTGGGCTTATGGGGAAAGCACCTGTGGTTTCCGGGAACAGAGGCCCTGTGCCAGCTCCAGTCACCAAGGGGGCTTACTGAAGGGCTGTAGAAAAGTTCACAGCCCCCAAGGTCAGGCAGTTTAGGGGACTGAAGACAGAAACAGCATCAGGAGCTAAGCCCATCTGTATCCCCCTTGCTCAGTGGCACCCCCTCTGATCTGTGCCTGGGGTCAGGCTCCTGTCTGTTTCCCACTGCGTCTCCAGAGCTCCGTGCTTCTCCCAGCCCTGCCCACTATATACCAGCTGTCATCAAGAGAGGCTCTGATTGGTCCTGGGGTAGGCATTGGGCTGGCTGGCTCTGAATAGGGGTCCACCCTGGCCTGGGTGGGATACCAATAGCAGGGGTTGGGGGACACAGTGGCAAACAGCTAATTCAGTCCAAAGGGCTGCAAAATCCGCATACAACATTTTATTGTAACAAACTGAATTGTGATCATATTCATGGCAACCAGAAGGCAAAATGGCCAAAGTCCCACTCATCCCTTCATCCCCACCCTTCTATTTTGTCCTTTTTTGGGAGAAAGGATCTCACTCTGTTGCCCAGGCTGGAGTACAATGGCATGATCTGTGCTCACTGAAGCCTCCACTTCCTGGGTTCAAGTGATGCTCTTGCCTCAACCTTCCAAGTAGCTGGGACTACAAGCGTGTGCAACCACACAAGGCTATTTTTTTTTTCTTTTTTTTTTTTCTGTAGTGGTGGGGTCTTGCTATATTGCTTAGGCTGGTCTTAAACTTCTGTGTTCAAGCAATCCTTCTGCCTTGGCCTCCCACATGCATGAGCCATAACACCTGGCCACCATCCATCGTAAGAGTCAAAAATAAAAACCAGAGTCCCTCCTTGACCTCCTGGTCCCCTCCAGGTTTATCACCCCACCTCTCTGCCTGTCTTTATTGCAAAACTCCTCAGGAGTTTCCCAGGCTCATGATCTTCCCTCCTGTCCACACTCCTCCAGCTACACAATGAGATGAGATGCCCCATTCCAACTCCTCAGCTTCTTCTGCTGGCGTCTCCTCCTTCCTGATCTCTGAACATTGACCCATCCAAGGACTGAGCCCCAGACCTGTTTACCTCTTGTGCACACTCACCCTGACAGCTTCCAGTCTGTGACCTCCATGCCTTGATAAGCTTCCATGTGTCCCACAGTCCTCCCCAAGTTCCTTCTGCCATGCCCACTTGACATCTCCAACCAACCGAGGAAGAAGTAAGCATCTGCATCAATTTCCTGTGGCTGCAGTAACTCATGGCCACAAAAGTGTGGCTTAAAACAACACAAACTTATGCCCTCACAGTTCTGGAGGCCAAGAGTCTAAAGTCAAGGCCAGGCATGGTTTCTCATGCCTGTAATCCCAGCACTTTGGAAGGCCAAGGCGGGTGCATCACTTGAGGTCAGAAGTTCGAAACCAGCCTGGCCAACATGGTGAAACCCTGTCTCTACTAAAAATACAAAATTAGCTGGGCTTGGTG
>NW_022438944.1:3606-11366 GCF_009761245.1 Sapajus apella
AAAAAAAAAAAAAAAAAAAAAAAAAAAAAAAAAGTCTGAAAATCAAGGTGTTGGAGAATCTGTTCCATCCTCTGTCCTGGCTTCCAGTAGGACTGCCAACAATTCTTGGTGCTCCTTGGCCTGTATAACTGCATCAGGCCAGTCTCTGCCTGTGTCACTTTGCCACCTCCCCTTGTGTGGCACTTCACCATCTTATGAAGACACCAGTCGCTGAATTTAGGGCCCACCCTAATCCAATCCTAATTTAGCAAACTTCATTTTAACTAATTACATGTCCAACACCCTATTCCAAAGAAGGTCACAGATGGGGACTCACTATATTGCCCAGGCTGGTCTCAAACTTCTAAGCTCAAATGGTCTCCCACCTCAGCCTCCCAAAGTTCTGGGATTATAGGTGTGAACCACCATGCATGGCTAAGGTCACATTCTGAGGTTCTGAGTGGGCATGAAATTTAAGAGGACACTATTCAACCCGGGACCACATCCCAATGGAACGTGCCCTAACCACGTCTCAGTTCCATGTTCTCTATCCATGCCTTCACTTACACTATCCCCCTTATAGTTCCCATCTCAGGAATTGGCCCCCAAATCCACACAGCTATCCGGGAATGGTGGCTCATGCCTGTAATCCCAGTGCTTTGGGAGCCTGAGACAGGAGGATTGCTTGAGCCCAGGAATTTGAGACCAGCCTGGGCAACATAGCAAGACCCTGTTTCTACAAAAATATTTTAAAAATAAGGCATTTGAGGTGGTACACGCTTGTAATCCAAGCACTTTGGGAAGCCAAGGCAGGAGGATTGCTTAAGCCCAGGAGTTCAAGACTAGCCTGGGCAATACGAGGAGATCTTGTAGCTACCCCAAATGGAAAAATTATCCAGATATGGAAATGCATTCCTATGGTCTCAGTTACTTGGGAGGCTGAGGTGGGAGGACTGCTTGAGCCCAGGTGGTGGAGGCTACAGTGAGTTGTGATCACACCACTGCACTCCAGCCTCGACAACGGAGCAAGAGCAAGACCTTGTCTCAAAAAAAAAACAAAAACAAAAACACCAGGTACGGTGACTCATGCCTGTAATCTCAGCACTTTGAGAGACTGGGGCAGGCTGATCATGGCTCAGGAGTTTGAAACCAGCCTGGCCAACATGGAGAAACCCCGTCTCTACTAAAAATACAAAAATTAGCCAGGCATGGTGGCATGTGCCTGTAATTCCAGCTACTTGAGAGGCTGAGGCAGGAGAATCGCTGGAACCCAGGAGTCCAAGGTTGTAGTGACCCAGGCTTGCACCACTGCACTCCATCCTGTGTGACAGAGCAAGACTCTGTCTCAAAAAGAAATTTTTTTAAAATAAAAATCAGATCCTGCCCCTTTCCTGCTCACACGACTAGCACCATGACACTAGAGGTCATCTAGGCTCATAGAGTGGACTAGAGAAGACCCCCAGGGCCCAGCCCACCCCCTCTTGTCCCAGCCCTGTCTCACACCCCTGCCCCTATGTTATCATGCTCCAGGCTTTTCTCTGTTTCTGGGACTCCACAGCTGTATCCTGCCTCTGAGATTTTGTACACACTACTTCCCCCACCTTAAACACTTACGCCTCTTCCTCCCAAGCCTGCTTGTATGAGGAGTCCCTTCCTATCCTTCAGGACTCGTGAATTACATGTTTCCTCTATTTCACCTTCATTCCAGCTACTCCCTCCCCAGTGCTCTCTGTTCACAGTGCAAATCGCAATCTAGAGTGATCTTCACTATTGCTTTATGGTTTCCATTTCCCCCTCCCCACTCCAGAATAGAAAATCTTTGAGAGGCCAGGTGCAATGGCTCATGCCTGTAATCCCTCCGCTTTGGGAAGCCAAGTCAGGTGGATGACATGAGGTCAGGGGTTCAAGACCAGCCTGGCCAATGTGGGGAAATGCTGTCTCTACTAAAAATACAAAAATTAGCTGGGCATGAGGCTAGGCACCTATAATCCCAGCTACGTGGGAGGCTGAGGCTGGAGAATCTCTTGACCCCAAGAGGTGAGGTTGCAGTGAGCCAAGATTGCACCACTGCACTCCAGCCTGGGGGAAAGAAGAAAATTCTATCTAAAAAAATAATAATAATAAAATAAAAAAGAAAGTGAGGGAAGGAGTCCTTCAGGGTGGTACCAAATGAAGATGCCCTTGAAATTGGGAAGCTGGAGACTTTTTCTTGCCTGTGGGGGCTACCAGTTCAGTGTGTATCTTGCACCATCTATGAAGGTTCCCGGCAGGGCTGTTGTGCCCACTGCTCGGGAGGTGAGGGTGGGATCCTCTGTGAGACTGGGACAGAGATTGTGGTTTTCTGGAAGAGACAGGCTGACTTCTTGTTGTCACTGGAACACACTGCCAGGGATGCAGGAGAAGTGGGGGAGGGAGGGAGAGGAGAGAAAGACAGAGGGAAGGAGACAGAGAGGAGAGGGAGGGAGGGAGACAGAGAAAAAGGAGGAGGACATGAGAGGGAGGGAGAAAGGAGAGAGAGGGAAGGAGGGAGAGAGAGAAAGGAGGAGGCGAGAGGGAAGGAGGGAGAAAGAGGGAAAAAGGGAAAATGCTAGGAGGGAGAGAGAAAGAGAGAGAGAAAGAGAGAGAGGAGGGAAACAGGGAAGGAGGGAGACAGGGTGGAGGAGAAAGGAGGGAAAAGAGTGAGAAGGGGAGGTGAGAGAAAGGGAAGGAGAGAGAGAGGGAAAGGGAGGGAAGGAGAGAGGAGGGGAGAGAGTTAACCATTTTTTGTTGTTCCTTTAAAAAATTCAAGAAATCATCTCAATGTCTCTTAAAGAATTGCAGGAGTATTTTTCATTAGGCGGGGTCTGTTAACACCTTCACCAATAGGTGAGTTTCCGGGGTTTTACTCCATGTTTCACACCTAGATGCTGTTTTCCTAAGCCCCGCCCCTTAAGAACAGCCCTGCAGCTGATTAACCCCTTCTCTCCCAGAAAATAAAGAGCACCCTCTGGCGTCATCCTAAGATGAGCTTGGGTTTCCAACCGGCTCCAAAACTCCTCACCCTCCCCAGCTTCCCTTCCAAGATCTGTTATGGGAAATGCCAGCCTTGACACCCTAAGAATACTGGCCTTCGTCAGCAGATGAAACAGATATTGTTAGGCTGGGACAAAAGTGCCCTTGTGATTTCTGGAGACCAGGCATCCTCTGTGGGGTCTGGGGGGTGGGCACCAATGGAGCCCCGCGGTGGTGGGAGGCACAGCCTAGCCTTTGTCAAGGAGGCTGGGGCGGAGAGAATCGTGAGGGGGAGGGCACATTTTGGAAACATCTTTTGTGTTATGGGTTCTTGCACCTTTAGCATAGGCCTGGAGGGAGTGGAAATCCTGGGGTCCTTTATTTATTCCTCATCCTGGGGGAGACTCCTATGTGAAGGATGCTTTGCCTACAACCAGTGACAGCCTGTAGGGGAACAGGAACAAGATGGGCCCCTTCCCAGGAGCAGCTCCTTGAAGAAGACCTTCAAGGTCAAGGGCTGCTGGTTGGGGGTGGGGGGTGACTAAAAGTCGAGATGGCCATTGCTACCCCAAGCAGGGGCTGGTGAGGGAGGATGGCTTCAGCCTCCACTCTGCCCTACACAGACCCAAGCAGGACACGATGAGGGGTGGGGGATCAGGCCCCATGGACACCACCTCCCCAGACTTCCTCTCTTTACCTGAGCAATTCTGGTGCATATCTGCTTTCCTCACCTTGTTCCCAGAAGATGATGTCTCCTCTCTTTCTTTCCCTCTCTTTCTCTAGCTTCTTCTTCCCTGTGTCCCACTCCCTGCATCCCCACTCCTCCCACCCCACCATGTCCACCCTGGGTGGACCAGACCCAGACCCAGCTGGAGTATGAGCGCATTAGGGAGCTGGAACAGAGCCTGCTACTGGAGAAGGTGCAGGCCGAGCAGCTGCTCCAAGAATTAGTGAACAACAGGGCAACTGCGCCACTGCGCCCGCCTGGCCTGCCAGCGACCACACTCTCTGATGCCCCCTCCAGCTTCTCTGTTTCATTACTGACTCACCTTCTTTAGCTGCTCTCATCTTTTTTTTCTTTTGCACCCACTTGGGGGAGGGAAGTCAATATTTCAAATTAAACAAACAAAACCAGAAATAAGTTAGCTGGGTATGGTGCTGCATGCCCGTGGTCCCAGCTACTAGGGAGGCTGAGGCAGGAGGATCACTTGAGCCCAGGAGTTCAAGGCTGCAATGAGTTGTAACCACGCTGTTGCACTCCAGCCTGGGCAACAGAGCAAGAAGACCCTCTTTCCAAAAAAAAAAAAAAAAAATTAAAAACATAGCCTAAATTTAGGACCTAAAATCTTAGGCACCCATCCACTGCCAGGGAGGGATAACAAGCTCTCCAAAGGGTCTTCTTACAGCTCACTGTGCCTTTGGGGCCTGGTTGGGAGCTAGCAACCTCACCCTCGCCTGGAAGGTGGAATTCACCACGCAGCTCTGTCCAAGCCTGTGGTTCTCAACCAGGCGTACTCTTGCCCCCTAGGGGACATTTGGCAACATCTAGAGACATTATTGGTTGCCACAACAGAGGCATGCTACTGGCATGTAGGGAACAGAGGCCAAAGATGCTACTAAATACCCTACAATGCATATTATGCCACCTGGAAACTGAGTGGTGCCAAGGTTAAGCCAGTGCTCTAAAGCAATTCTCCTCACTAATTTTTTCTCTTCATCAACAGTTGGGGCCTCCTTTGGTAAGTTCTGATGCAGATGAATTGCCTAGTCCTGCCTTGTAATTCACAGGGCTGCAGATTTGTGCTCAAGAGGCAGCACCAGCCAGGTGCGGTGGCTCATGCCTGTCATCCCAGCACTTTGGGAGGCTAAGGTGGGAGAATCGGTTGAGGCCAGGAGTTCAGGACCAGCCTGAGCAACATAGTAAGATTCCCATCTCTACAAAAAAAAAAAAAAAGATAGATAGATGGAGTTGTGCTCTTTTTGCCCAGGCTTGAGTGCAGTGGCATAATCTCAGCTCACTGTAACTCTGCCTCCTAGGTTCAAGTGCCTCCTGAGTAGCTGGGATCACAGGCACATGACACCATGCTTGGCTAATTTTTTGTATTTTTAGTAGAGACAGGTTTTCACCATGTTGGTCAGGGTGGTCTCAAACTCCTGACTTCAGGTGATCCACCCACCTCAGCCACCCAAAGTGCAGGGATTACAGGTGTGAGTCACTGCACCCAGCATATTTATATATATATAATAATATATATGAAATATGTATATTAAAAATATATAAATAGCTGGGAGTATAGAGTGTGCTACTGTGCTTGGCCAATTAATATATATTTTTCTATATAAATTAATGTATATCTTATCTTATATATAGATACATATATATATATATATATATATATATATATATATATATATGTGTGTGTGTGTGTGTGTGTGTGTGTGTATGTGTGTGTGTATATGTTGGCCAAGCACAGTAGCACACTCTGTGGTCCCAGCTATTCAGGTGGCTAAGGTAGGAGGATTGCCTAAGCCTGGGAGGTAGAGGCTGCAGTGAGCTATGATTGTGCCACTACACACCACACTGCAGCCTGGACAACAGAGCAAGACCCTGTCTCAAAAAAAAAAAAAGAAAGAAAAAGCAAAAGAGACAACACCTTGCAGAGGCTGAGACCCAAGTTCCATCTCTGACTTGAGCAGTCACCAGCCTGTGGCCCTGGGCAAAGCCCTTCCCTCCCCAGCCTCAGTTTTCTCATCTATAAAGTGGGAACATAAGCCCCAGGCGTGGGGGTCACAGCAGGAAATGTTGGGAATCATGATTTGGGTAGGAGTGGGGTAGGACATCCATCTCTGAGTCACTTCTTGGTTGTGGCCCTGGGTCCAGCTTTGGGAAAATGAATAAAGTTCAGAGCATCTGTGTTTTGGGGGTGGCGATTGAACCAGTGTGGTCTGAAGCAAGGGGGTGGGGTGTCCTCATGACACTCACCCCAAGGTGCCTAGCACTGGCCTTTGGGAGGCAGCTCCATGGCATGGGGCTACGGTGGCAACTAGTGCCACAACCCTCTCCTTCCAATCTCCTGTTGGGGGAAGCTCAGAAATGGGGACTTCTAGCCAGGCACTGTGGCTTAGGCCTGTAATTCCAGCACTTTGGGAGACCGAGGCAGGGGGATCACCTGAGGTCAGGAGTTCAAGGTCAGCCTGGCCAACATGGCAAAACCCCATCTCTACTAAAAACACAAAACTTAGCTGGGCAAGTGGTTCATGCCTGTAAACCCAGCGCTTTGGAAGGCCAAGGTAGTTGGATCATTTGCGGTCAGGGGTTCAAGACCAGCTTGGCCAACAAGGTAAAAATCTGTCTCCACTAAAAATACAAAAATTAGTCAGGTGGTGGCAGGTGTTTGTATCCCAACTACTTGAGAGGCTGTGGCAGGAGAATCACTTGAATCTAGGAGGCGAAGGTTGACGTGAGCTGAGATGGTGCCACTGCACTGCACTCCAGCCTGGCGACAGAGCAAGACTCTGTCTCAAACAAAAAACAAAACTGGGACTTCTCTTGCTCCACTTCTTCTCTTTGTTCTGCCCGCCAGGGAGACATTGATCAAACTCTCCAGGTCTGATGAGGAGACATTGGCCTTCTCTTTTTGTGGTGCCCTGGGGTGAAAAACGGGAGGGGAGGCTGGAGAGTGGGTGACGCCATGCACCCCTGGGCGGCAAGAAACCCACGAGCAAAGTCTTGCCTGTGATGCCTCCCACTCACCACTAAGTGTGACCCTTGGCCCTCTCACTACGGCTTGTCCATTTCAGCCTCTGGTCCAGGTTGGGCTTTAGGGCTACACGGGGAGACACAGAAGGCCAGTTTTGCATGCAGGAGCAAAAACGGGGACCCAGGTATCTCAGCACTGGCCCCACAGCTCCCTGTCCCCATGGCCTCCCAGACTTGGTTCAGGCCTCTCTGTGAGTATCCGTGGGTGTCCACACTCCCACCTCTGGGAGAGAGGCCAATCAGGATGTGGACATTCATTCCTCTCAGCGGCCGCACCTGGTCAGGACTGTCTGGACTCCCTCCTCCCATACAGCGCTGCCTCCCCTCCCGCAGGTGGGGCTCCCCCCACAGAGCTGCCCCTGGCCTGCCTTCTCTCTCCTCAACACTCCCCATCCCGTCCCCCTGGCCGACCTCAGCTGGGCACTCACCCTGGGCCCACTCCCACTCCCTAAGAGGCTGGGAAGGGTCTGAGACCGAAGGCGGGGTCCAGTATAAATTCAGGAGGAACAGGGTATAAGATGAATAACCAGGACACTTCACTCTAGAAGTTTCTTTAGAACCTTGGACAAAGCTGTGGGCACTTTCTCTGGAGCTATCAGCAGAGGGAAGGACCTGCTGCCTCCAGGACTGCTCCAGCCCCATCTGGACCCCCTCACAGCTGCCCTATCCTGCTGCTCCAGCTGCCCCTTCTGGCTGGCCCCACACACAGCCGTGCCTCAGCTTCCCAGCAGCCTCAAGCCTGGAGTTCACTAGGAGCTCCTTCATGGCCCTGCACTAGGTCCACAGCCTGGGCGCCATCATGTTCAGCACACTCTGGGCTCTGTCCTCAGCCCCCAGCTCAGGCCTCCAATCCTGCCTCCAACCCCACATCCTCAGGCCTTTCCAAGTGACCCACACATGTATGCACACACAGACACACAGAGACACATACACACATACACAGAGACACACATACATGCACACATCATACATACGCATGTACACACAGATACACAGAGACATCATACATACACATGTACACAGATACACA
>NW_022438945.1:0-11355 GCF_009761245.1 Sapajus apella
GGGGGGCGCAGGGGACGGGCAGCTGGCCGGGCAGGGTGGGCCACAGAACTCGTAGTGGCTGTTTTCTGGGCAGGTGATCGCTGTGGGCAGATGAAGGAGCAGGAAGAAGAGAAACAGAGAGAAGGGTGTTAGGGGTCCCAGGACACGGTGGGAGGAGACAGAGAGAGACACAAGGGAGCAGACACAGAAAGGGGAGACAGAGCAGCAGACACAGAGAGACAGAGAAGGACACAGAAAGGAATGAGAGAAAGAGAGACCAGGAGACCCAAGCAGAAATTGAGGGAGACACAGAGAGAAAGAGAAACAGACAGAAACAAGCAAAGAGAGGCACAGAGACAAGCACCGAGAGACAGAGACAAACAGGGGGAGATGCAAACGCAGAGACTCAGAAGGACCAGAGTGAAAGCAAACCAGCCCCCCAGAGACAGGGCCCCGCCCCCATCCCCGCCTCTGCGCCCCAACACTCACCACAGCCAACCTGTGCCCGCCAGTCTTCAATGACAATCCCAGCGGCCTGGCAGGCGGCCGCATAGGAAGCCAGCGCCTGGCAGAGAATGTCGTGGGCCCCGCCGCCCATGCAGACGTCCAGAACGCAGCCCTTGAAGAAGCTCTCAAGTGGCACATGAGCGTGGCAGGTGGTGAAGGGGCCCCCTGTGCCAGGGGCCAGGGGTCCGCAGAAGCCAGGGCCCTCGTACTGCTCCAGCTTGTCCTGGGGGCACGTTGGGCAGGACCCCTGACATTCGTCCCAACACAGTGGGTCCCAGCCTGGGGCTCGCCAGCTGCCGCCCCAGACGGGTATGGAGGGAGCCAGGGTGCCATTGGGGAAGACCTGGTCGTTGTTGGGGTTGCGGTCCATGTTACCGCAGAGCCCGCACACCGCGCCATGATAGCTGCTGGGCAGCGTCACATCTACCCGCCAGTTCCAGTCATAGCTGACTTGCAGCCCAAAGTCGGCCACCAGCAATGCCTTGGATGCACCGTGGGTCACTGATATGCGCCCGTCAGCCACGGAGACAGGCAAGGCTGTCAGCACACCGTTCACCTTCGGGGAGCAGGGAAGGAGGCAAACGGGTCACTCCACGTGGGGAGGCCCCAGCTCTGGCCCCCTGCCTCCCTCTCTCTCATCCCACCAGGGGCTGGGAGAGGCCAGTCTTCCTCCGACAGGTGGATTGTCATCTGACACAGTGTGGACGTTCGTTCTAGCCCAGGTCTTGGGGAATGAAACCTCACTTTACTTTTTCTACATCTTCTCCCCTGAGGTCTGTCTTCCTCCCCTGTCTCTGTCTCTCTGTGTCTCTCGCCCTCTGTCTTCACATAAGCCTGTATCTCTGGGTCTTCTGTCCCTCTCTCTCTCTGTCTTTTTCTCTGTCTCTCCCTCCTCTTCCCTGCCTCCGTCACTCTCTGTGTCTTACTGACTCACCATCATTTACCCAGTGCTGACTCTGTTCCGCCCCTCACTCTGTCCCTGAGCTGCCATTAAGCTATATCACCAGTTTCCGGGGCAGAAAGGATAGCCCATTTTCTCCCCCGATCTCCCTGTACTACTCTGTCTTTTTTTTTTTTTTTTTGAGACGGAGTCTTACTCTGTCTCCCAGGCTGGAGTGCAGTGTGGCAGTCTCGACTCTTGCAACCTCTGCCTCCTCGGTTCAAGTGATTCTCCTGCCTCAGCCTCCCGAGTAGCTGGGACTACAGAGCACCACCACACCCGGCCAATTTTTCTATTTTTAGTAGAGACGGGGTTTCACCCTGTTGGCCAGGTTGGTCTGGAACTCCTGACCTCAGGTGATACACCCACCTCAGCCTCCCAGAGTGCTGGGATTACAGGCGTGAGCCACCCTGCCCAGCCCTATTTCTGTGTATTTCTCTCTGAGTCCTGATCTCTGGGCCTCAATTGTTCCCTCACTGACCCTCAAACAAGGGTTCTCCTGGGCTAGATCCCTGAGGATCTCCCTGTTTTTCTCTTCATGTCCTGGTCTCTGGGCCTCTCCCTTGTTCCCTTGCAGACACTCAAAGGAGTGTTCTCCTGAGCTAGACCCTGAGCTCAGCATTTGACGGGCACCACCTTACTGTGGGGCGGGCCCTGCTACCATGCCTACTTCACAGATGACGAAACTGAGGCCTCCCAAGTGAATTGCCCAACATCACACAGCTCTTATAAAGGAGACGCTGGATTCAAACCCAAACCCAGGTCTATGAAAAAGCCAGATGCTGAGGTCCTGAGTGAAAGCCCTCAGCAAGGGGCCAGGCTTGTTTAATTCCCAGTCACAGGGGGATATTTTTGCTGGAATGATTGTTGTTCTTACTGACATTTTGTTTCAGGCCCAGGCCCTTTGACGACAAAGAGCCTTGAGCTCCTAACTGTGGTGGTCGGGATCCCTGCGGCCCTCTCGGGGACCTCAGGGGACCGTCCTGCCACACATACCCGGACTTTGCCGATCTCGTCCTTGTGGATAGAGACGTTGTGGCCGAGAGCAGCCACAGTGACGAGTCTCACGTAGGACACGGCAGGGTTGCCCCGGTTCTCGTTCTTGGTGGTGACGGTGAAGGGTGTCAGGCCCTGGGTGCTGACCCCCGGGCAGCCAGCTGCCACCAGCACGTAGCTGCAGGTGCCCTGGAAGTCGAACTTGCGGCCGTCGAAGGAGTGGTAGTGTGGGTCGCCCCACAGCCAGCACGTGGCCTCGTAGTTGGGCACGCACACGCCCTGGCCGCCCTGCTCCTTGCATGTCTCCTGTGGCCGGCATGTCACACCGTGGCACGGGTCTGGGGACAGAGGAGGTGGACCTTGAAAGCCTGTCCATTGTAAAGGACAGCTGCTCCCTCCACATCTACCCCGCACTGTGCCAGGGATCTGAGGGTTTTCACAGGCAAGACCAGACTCCAGAGTCCTCTTATCTATACAGGTCCTGTAGTTGGCTGTTTTGTTTTGTTTTGTTTTGTTAGATGCAGTCTCACTCTTGTTGCCCATGCTGGAGTGCAGTGGCGCATTCTCGGCTCACTGCAACTTCTGCCTCCCAGGCTCAAGTGATTCTCCCATCCGAGCCTCCCAAGTAGCGGGGATTACAGGCATGTGCCACCAGGCCCGGCTAATTTTTTATTTTTAGTACACACGGGGTTTCTCCATGTTGGTCAGGCTGGTCTCTAACTCCCAACCTCAGGTCATTTGCCCACCTGGTCCTCCCAAAGTGCTGGGATTACAGGCATGAGCCACCGTGCCCAGCCCTGTTCTGGTATTCTAGTCTTATAAGAGCCTCGCCTCTTCACTTCATAGTCTATGGCTGATTTCATGCCACAATGGCAGGGTGAGTAGCTGGGACCAAGCCCGTACAGCCTGCAAGCTTAAACATTTACTGTGTAGCCCTTTAGAGCAAAGATGCGCCTGTCCCTGCCTTATACCAAGGGTCTCTGACATCCACCCGGAGAAACCTACCTCTCAGGGTCCCCACAGCCTAGATTCCCCCTATAGGTCTCTGCCTCCCAGAGTAGGTGGCCCTGGCCCTGTGAAACCCGGCCCAGGGGTCCCCAGGTCTGCGACCTCAATCCTTAGTGCCGAACACCTCCCGCCATGAACGTCCCAATCAGGCCCCCCTCAGCCCCACAGTCCCCGTACTTCATCCCTAGTCCCGGCAGCCCCAATCCCAGCCCCAGCCCGGCACCTTTGGTGACACAGCTCAGGACGCCTCCGGAGGGCTGGCACACCTGGCCCGGCTTGCAGCTGTGTTCCTGGCACACCATGCCTTTACCCGCGTGGCAGGTGCACTGCTGCCGACAGTTGTCAATGAGGACTGTCTGCTCCGGCTGTGGGGAGAGAGGGCACGGCCATCAGGGACACCACGGGTGGGAGCCGACTCTCACATCTCTGGTGTTCTGGGCACAGAGGGGTTTGGCAGACATCACAGACAAGGAGCAGCTCTCAGCAGGGTGGTTCCTGGTCTGTGAAACTGACGCACAGTTTCACAGACAACTGTGATGGGGCCGTCATTCATTCATTCATTTGTTCATTCACTTTCATTCATTTAGTCATTCATTCCAAAATATCCACCGAATGTCTGCAGTAGGAGAAATGGTGTGACACAGTAACTCAGACCAGATCGCCTGGGCTTGAAGGCTGTTTCTGCTGTTTCCAAACTGTGTGACTCTGGGCAAGTCACCTCATCACTTTCCCACTGCCACGTGGAGGGTGGACCAGAGGGAGCAAAGGTAGGAAGCTGGGAGGGACCCAGGTGGAAGAGGACAGGTTGGACCAAGGTAGGGCCATGGAGAGGGGGAAAGGGGTAGATGGAAGAGACACTGAAGAGGCCAAGTAGACCAGCCGTGGTGGCTCATGCCTGTAATCCCAGCACTTTAGGAGGCCAAGGCGGGCGGATCTCTCGAAGTCAGGAGTTTGAGACCAGCCAGACCAACGTGGCAAAACCCCGTCTCTACCAATAATACAAAAATTTAGTCGGGTGTGGTGGCACACAGCAGTACTCTCAGCTACTCGAAAGGCTGAAGCAGGAGAATTGTGTGAACCCAGGAGGTGGAGGTTGCACTCCAGCCAGGGCGACACAGCGAGACTATGTGTTAAAAAATAAATAAATAGGTAAAAGAGGCTGAGTGAGCCGCGCGGGGTGGCTCATGCCAGTAATCCCAGCACTTTGGGAGGCCAAGACGGGAGGATGGCCTGAGGCCTGGAGTTCAAGACCAGCCTGAGCAACATAGTCAGATGCCCCCAATCTCTGCCTCAACAAAAAAATAAAAAATTTGCTGGGCATGGCGGTTAGTCCCAGATACTTGGCAAGTGAAGTGGAAGGATTGCCTGAGCCAAGGAATTGGGCGTTGCAGTGAGCTATGATGGTGCCACTGCACTCCAGCCTGGGTGACAGAGTGAGACCCTGCCTCTAAAAGAAATAAATAAGCACCCAAGTAGACAGGCTGTGGGGCTGATGGGCAGTGGGAGGGGTGAGGCCCCGTGTTCTGGCCCCGATGACTAGGTTCCTACCTCGTAGTAGACACCATTGTGGTAGCAGCCACATTGGCCGATGGGCACACAGGCTTGGCCGTCGTAGAGGAAGCCGGAGTCGCACTGACAGCCCTCGGCACATCCATCCGGACACTGCGGAGGGGCGCTGATTGCGGAGCAGCCCAGGGAGCAGGTGTCCGCGCAGACCTCGTAGTGACTGTTCGAGGGGCACTTCATGGCTGTAAGGAGGGGGTGCCGATCAGAGCCCTGGGGAGGGAGGGGCTGCAAGGCCCAGGGTCTACCCCTTTTGTGACTCAACCTCTCCCCTCCTTGCCCCTCCGTCTCTCCCTCACTCACGACAGAAAGTTTCGGTCCTCCAGGGCTCCACGTGGCCTCCAGCTGCCTGGCAAGCACTCACATAGGCATGGATGTTGTCGCAGAGAATGCTCAGGTTCCCACCACCCAGGCACAGATCAAAGACACAGTCTTGCAAGGGACCCTGGGGATCCACCAGCTTGTGGCAGGAGGCCAGCGGCCCTGTGGGGCTGGTGAGGAGCCCACAGAACTCCTTCTTCTGATACTTGTCCTCCAGCTCGGGAGGACACTGGCTGTCCGGGTTGCAGCCCTCGCTCCCCGGCTGGCAGGTGGGCGGCGGCAGGCAGGGAGAACCAGGCACGGCCTCCTCCCAGGAGTTGCCGAACTCCTTGGCGTTGCCTGCCTGCGAGCCATCGGGCTTCTTCAAGTCATCCTTGGGGTCGCCGTTGTAGTCCCCGCACAGGCCGCACATCTGCTGGTAGTAGTTTCCGGGGACGGTGACCCGCACATAGTACACAAGGTCGTAGACCACACGCAGGCCGAAGTGTGTCTCAATCACAGCGTTGGAACCATGCTTGTAGACACGGATCTGGCCATTGGCCAGCACCACAGGCAGCTTCATGTCCACGCCGTTCACCTGGGAGAGGCAGGCCGTGCTTCAGAAAGGAAACTTTGAGTGGGGGTCGGACTCTGGTTCAAGCCCATGCCTGAGGCAGAAGATCTGTGTGACCTCACCTTAAGAGGTGAGGCCCCTTATGTCCCTCAGGTTTCATATTTGTATAATGGGTGTAATAATAGGGTCTTATAATGGATTGAATGGTGGTCCCCAAAAGTCATATTCACTCAGAATCCTATAACGTGAGCTCACTTGCAATAAAGTTCTTTGCTGCTGTAATCAGAGTAATCATCTGGATATGAGATTATCCCCAATTAAGGTGGGTCCTAAATGCAATGACAAGTGTCCTTGTAAGAGCCAGAAGGAAAAAGACACACAGACACACAGAAAGGGCCATGTGAAAATGAAGGCAGGGATTAGAATGGTGTTGTCACAGGCCAGGCACGGTGGCTCATGCCTGCAATCCCAGCACTTTGGGAGGCCGAGGCGGGCAGATCACGAGGCCAAAGGATTGAGATCATCCTGGCCAACATGGTAAAATCCCGTCTCTTCTAAAAATACCAAAATTAGCTGGGCATGGTTGCAGGTGCCTGTAATCCCAGGTGCTGGGGAGGCTGGGGCAGAAGAATCGCTTGAACCCAGGAGGCAGAGGTTGCAGTGAGCCGAGATCATGCCACTGCACTCCAGCCTGGTGACAGAGTGAGACTCTGTCTCAAAAACCAAAGAATGATGTTGTCACAAGCCCAGAGAACCTGGAGCCTCCAGAGCTGGAAAGGGAAAGGGAGAACCCCCCACCGGTGCCTTTTGAGGGCGTGCAGCCCTGCCAACACCTTAAAGAGAGGGTGGAGACTGAGGGACAGAGATGGGGGAGCAGGTTCCAAGGCCCTGATGACACTTCCGTCCTTGGCTTCCTGCTCTGGGCTCTGATTGGCATCGTTTGTCCTCAGGGACCCCAGGCCTCCCACATGCACTCTCATCTCTGTGCCCCCAAATCCTGGGCTGAGCGCTCCCCGTGCCCCACCCACCCAGCCACAGGCCCCTCACCCCAGCTCCCCATTGCTCTCACCGTGACCTTCCACTGTCTCTGCTCCAGCCGCAGGGTGAAGTTTGCCACCTGGACCGTGATCACCCTGGTCACACTGACTTGCCCATTACCCCAGGCCACGTTCTCCTGCAGGACGGCAAACGAGTGCAGCCCAGGCCGGGTGGTGCTGCAGGTCTGAGCCAGCACATACACGCAGGTGCCCATGAAGTTGAAGCGGCGGCCATCGAAGGTGGTGTAGTGGGGGTCTCCCGATGCCTGGCAGGTGGCAGAGCCCACGGCCACGCAGCCCAAGCTGCCACCAGACAGCTGGCAGACCTCGTGCGGCCCGCAGGTGGAGGGCTCACAGGACACCAGGCCACCGTTCTGGCAGTGGCAAAGGGAATCACAGCCGGGGCCCGGGTAGAAAGTCTGGCCCAGGGGGTAGTAGCGGCCATCGTGAAGGCAGCCACACTGGCCCACGGGTACGCAGCTGTCACCGCTCAGCACGAAGCCGGCATCGCAGACACAGCCTTCACGGCAGGCCGACT
Organism: Sapajus apella; assembly: GCF_009761245.1. Classification (NCBI taxonomy): domain Eukaryota; kingdom Metazoa; phylum Chordata; class Mammalia; order Primates; family Cebidae; genus Sapajus; species Sapajus apella. The sequence goes on from NW_022438945.1 coordinate 7,443, forward strand.
CGCAGCCCTCGGGTGCCGAGAGGCTCGGGCAGCTCACGGGGCAGGAGTCACCACAGAGCTCGTAGTGGCTGTGTGCAGGGCACTGGAAGGCTGTGGGGACAAGGTGAGCATGAGCCAGGTAGGTGTTCAAGTCGGGGTCTGGGGAGGCCCTCAGTGGGAAAACTGCCCGGGTCAGCTTGGGTGTCTCTGGGCATCCACATGTGATCCAGAACATCCACATGTGTCACTGGGGACTCAGTGTAGGACCTGGAATGGGAGGGGACATGCCCAGGTCTCTCTGACCAGCTTGTGTGTTAACCTGACCAAATATTTCTAAAGATCAAATGACTCTGTTTGGCTGATTTTTTTGGTTTTTTTTTGTTTTTTTTTTTTGAGACAGGGTCTCACTCTACCTCACCCAGGCTGGGGTGCAGAGGCGTAGTCATGGCTCACTGCAGCCTCCACTGCCCGGGCTCAAGTGATCCTCTTGCCTCATCCTCCCGAGTAGCTGAGACTACGGGTGCCAGCCTCCACGTCATGCTAATTTATTATTATTTTTTGTAGAGATGGGGCCTCACTATGTAACCTAGGCTGTAATCCAGGGTGAAATAGATCACTTATACTGATCAGGATATTCAAGATCAGAACAGAGGTCTCAGGGTGTGAAAGTGACTGGGGTGTGGGGCCACAGGTATCTCAGGGTAAAACTCTGCCTGAGGGCACCCAGCTGTGGGTATCTGACCTGGAGCATCTCCCAGAGTCCCTCTGACAAGATCTGTCTCAGGGTGTGCCTCAGTGAAGCTGGCAGGATACATGTGACCAGGACCTGCCTGAAGGGAAACACCTAGGACCATCTAACTATGCCTCTGTGTGGATCTGCCCAGGACTACGGCAGGGTCCTGATTCTGAGTGTATGTGATCAGTTAGCCTCAGTGTAAAATCTAAGCAGATACCACTGAAGGTATATGACTCATTCTATGTGACTAGGTGCATTTTGGTGTGTGAAACAGACCAGGGGCCTCTGACCAGCTGTAACTTACTAGGTCTTCCTAACCAGGGGTACTTTGCTGAGTGACGTCACCAGCATCAGCCATTCTAATCTACATGCCTTGGATATCTGAGAGCATGGATCACGAATCCTAAGACTGTCCTGGACCGGGGCTTCTGACTAGGTCTTCCTCCCTCCCTCCCTCCCTCCCTTCCTTCCTTCCTGCCTTACTTCTTTCCTTTTTTCCTTCACTCCCTCCCCAAGAACATGAATCACTAATGCCCAAGAGTGTCGTGGACTCAGGGATTCTGACTAGATCTTTCCTTTCGTTCTTTTCTTTCTTTTTTTCCCTCCCTTCCTTTCTTTCTTTCATTTTTTCTCTCTCTCTCTTTCTTTCCGTCCCTCCCCACCTCTTTCTTTCTTTGTTTGTCTTTCTTTTTCTTGAGATAAGAGTTTCACTCTGTTGCTCAGGCTTCAGTACAGTGGTACAATTTAAGCTCACTGCAACCTCCATCTCCTGGGTTCAAGCGACTCTCTTGCCTCAGCCTCCCGAGTAGCTGGGATTACAGGAGCACCACCACACCTGGCTAATTTTTGTATTTTTAGTAGAGACGGGGTTTCACCATGTTGGCCAGGCTGGTCACGAACTCTTGACCTCAGCTAATCTCCCTGCCTCGGCCTCCCAAAGTGCTGGGAAAACAGGCATGAGCCACGGTCCCTGGACTCTGACTAGATGTTTCTAACTGATTTCCTCTCCCTGCAGTTCCAGACCTAGTGCATTTCAGTGTGTGGGTGCCAACGTGTTTCCTGACAGGACATACCTAGCTCAGAGGAAGGACGGTGGCCCCTGAGCCCATGGAGGAGGAAGGGGCTGCTGTCTTAGAGTCTCGGGAAGGGCAGGGAGAGACCCTGCTATGTGGACCATGCATGGATCAGTACTCACGACAGAAGTCGGGCCGCCTCCACTCGTCGAGCTGGGCCCCAGCGGCCTGACAGGCTGCCACGTAGGCGGCCACTGCAGGACAGAGGCCTCCAGGATGGCCCTGAGCTTGGCAGGCGTCCAGCAAGCAGCCCTGGAAGTATTGCGCGGGCGGCACGAGGCCGTGGCAGGGCGCCAGCGGGCCGTCGGTGGCCGAGATCACGCCGCAGGCGTCCGTGCCGCCGAAGGCCTCCTGCTGCTCCGGCGTGCAAGGCTGTGGGCAAGGCCCTGACACACATTCCCCGCAGCCAGGGGCGCCGCCCACCTGCCACCCGGCCGGGTTCCCGCCCACCGCCTTCAGGTCGTCTGCGGGGTTCTGGTTGTAGTTCCCACACAGGCCACAGAGGGAGCCCGCGTACGCCGCCGGCACGCGCAGGCGCACGAAGCTGTTCCCGTCGAAAGCCAGCGAGAGCCCTGAGGTCGCGGTCACCACCACGTCGGCGCCGCTCAGGTGTGCCTGCAGGAGCGAGTCCAGCTGGAAGGGCAGCGCCACGAACTCGCCGTCCACCTGCGGGCGGGGATTGGGGGTGCGATGAGCGCAGCCAACACAGGTTTGAATCCTGGCCCCACCACGTACTAGCTGTGGGACCCTGAGCACGTCACCTCCCCTCTTAAAATAATAAGCAGCATCTTTAGGCCGGGCCTGGTGGCACAGCCTGCAATCCCAGCACTTGGGAGGATCGCTTGAGGTCAGAAGTTCAGACCAGCCTGGGCAACATAGTGAGACCCCCAACTCTACAAAAAAAAATTAATAATTAGCCATCGTAGTGGCGTTTGCCATTAGTCCTGCCCAGCCACTCGGGAGGCCAAGGCAAAAGCGAGAATCACTTGAGCCCAGGAGTTGCAGGCTGCAGTGAGCCCTGATCCTGTCACTGCACTCCAGCCTGGACGACAGAGTGAGGCCAAGAAAATCAGAAAGGAAGAAACGCCCCGGCGCGATGGTTCACGGTGTTATTCCAGCACTTTGGGAGGTCGAGGCAGGTGGATCACGAGGTCAAGAGTTCGAGACCACTCTGGCCAAAACGGTGAAACCCCGTCTCTACTAAAAATACAAAAAAGTTTACTGGGCTTGGTGGCATGCGCCTGGAATGCCAGCTACTCCGGAGGTGAGGCAGGACAGCTGCTTTAACCTGGGAGGCAGAGGTTGTAGTGAGCCAGCGAGATTGCGCCATTGCACACCAGCCTGGACGACAGGGTAAGACTCCATCGCAAAAAAATTTTAAAAAAGCCTCTATAAGCACACGTGACCGACTCCTCATGCTTCTCTAAAACAGGCACTTTTCTTAGACCATTTTACAGAGGAATCCACTAGGCTCAGAGAGGAAGAAGCCACTGTGCCAAGCCATCAGGTTCCATGGCCTATACTCGGAACCCTTCCATCATGCCCCCGCCAAGCTGTGAAAGGTGCTCAGGGGAATGGGGAACCCCTTACCATCTCAGGCAGCTGGCACCTGCTCCTGCCTGGCCCACAGCCCTCCTCACCTGTAGCTGCCGGGGCCAGCGGGCACTCAGTGTCAGGCTGTGGTTATAGATGTGCAGGGTGACGCTGCGGGTGTAGCTGACAGCCTGGCTGCCCCGGTGCTCGTTGGCTACAGTGACAGTGAAGTTCTCAGCCCCCGTGGGTAGTGCGTGGCAGGGTGCGCTCAGCAGGTACTCGCATGTGCCTTGGAAATCGAATCGGTGCCCATCCAGAGTGACGTAATGGGGGTCACCCCAGGCCTGGCACTCAGCTGTGCTGACGGGCTGGCAGCCGTGCTGGCCGGATGGCAGGAGGGCACACGCTTCACCCAGCCCGCAGCTGGCGGGCGTACAGACCAGTGAGCCGCCCCCAGGCCCGCAGCGGCACCTCTGGGAGCAGGTGCCGTCAGCCCAAAACTCAGTGCCCGCCTCGTGGTAGGTGCCGTTGGCCCAGCAGCCGCAGCCGTTGCTGAGGGGAACACAGCGGTCAGCACTTAGCACGAACCCTG
>NW_022438946.1:0-11351 GCF_009761245.1 Sapajus apella
TCCAGGCTGTCCCTCCCTGCTCACAAAAGATGGCCTCACACCTTGCTGTCTTTTCTAGGCTTCAAATAATCCTGGTTTCCCTGAAGGCCGCCATGCAGAGTTGTGCCTCCTGGACCTGATTTCCTTTTGGAAGCTGGACCTGGCCCAGCGCTACAGGGTCACCTGCTTCATCTCCTGGAGCCCCTGCTTCAGCTGTGCTGAGAAGGTGGCTGAATTCCTTCAAGAGAACCCACACGTGAACCTGCGCATCTTCGCTGCCCGCATCTATGATTGTCAACGAGGGTATAAAAAGGGCCTACGCAGGCTGGGCAGAGCTGGGGCCCCAATTTCCGTGATGAAATACAGCGGTGAGAATGGAAGCCTGCAGTGGGGTGGGGTCAGCCAGGGCAGGAGAGGGCCCTGGGAGTTACTAGAAAGTAGTGAGGGAGGGCATCCCTGGGGGAGAGGCCAGGCCAGGAGATGGGGTCCCAGGGATGGCAGGGAGGGTAGCTGCAAGTGGAAGACAGACTTGGGGCTTCCAGAAAGAATGAGAACTGGGGTGTCCCAGATTCCAATGGGAAGGAAGTGCCTGATGAAGGAGGGAAGTCCCTAGGGGAGGGGGAGGGAAAGGAGGGACTGAAACCAGCATGTGGAAGTCTGTCCTGAGAGTCAGGGCCCTCAGTGCCTCCTTCCCACAGGGGAACGTGACTTATCTCCCCTGTCCCTTTTCAGAGTTCAGGCACTGCTGGGACACCTTTGTGGATCACCAGGGACACCCCTTCCAGCCCTGGGAGGGACTAGATGAGCACAGCCAAGCCCTGAGTGGGAGGCTGCAGGCCATTCTCCAGGTGAGGGCTTCCTCCCTCTGCCCAGTGCCCCATCGGCCTCCCCTCCTCCCCTCTCCCCTGGGCCTTGCCTTCCCCTCTGCTCAGAGCCTCCTCTGGGTTCCCTGCTCCCCCAAGGGCGCCCAGCTCTGTCTCTCCCTTTCCTTTTCACAGCCTCCCTCTCTCTTCCACCTCCTTCATCCCCCCTCCTGTCATGTCTCTGTCCCGAGGCCTCCTCCCTGTGCCCTCTTTCCACTCTCAGTCCCTGCTCCATTCAACTCCCCTGCTCTTCCTGAATCAGGGAAACTGATGGATAATCCTCAGTCTCTAAGGAAGGCAGAGACCTGGGTTGAGCAGCAGAATAAAAGATCTTCCAAGAAATGCAACCAGGCCGTTCACCACCATCTCCAGCTGATCACAGATGCCAGCAAAGCAATGCGCTCCTGACAAGTAGATTATTTTAAAAATTAGAGTGAATTACCTTTAATCAAAAATTTATGTGCTATAGTAGTAAGATTGTGCTCAATACAGTCAGAAAGGTTTCAAACCTACTAATCCTGTGACAATTTGAATTGGTTTTATATGTAGAGGAATACAAGGAAATACTAAATATTTTCATTTATTTTTCCCCCTGTGATTGTATCATGACTTGCAAGTGTTTACATAAATATAGCAAATGTGTAGCTGTCTTTCTTTTTGTCGCTGACCTGTAGTGGGAAAAAGGTCACACTACTTCCCTCTGGAGGCAGGAAACTCAGCGAAACCCCACAGGAGAGTGATAAAAAATGTGCAGTCATTCTGGGCAGAGGGGCCAGTGTAGGGGAGGCCAGAGGGCCTGATCCTGGTGAAAGAACCCCACACTCAGTCATGTCACAGTGTTGTAACCGAACGAGTTATAGAGAAAGTGCCACACTCTGAGATTGAATCGGGAGTCCTTTTATTGCCGGCAACCGAGAGACAGCTAATGCTCAAAATTCTCCCGGCCCTGAAGAAGGGGCTTGATTTCTTTTTATACCTTGTGTATGACGTGGGAGGGGGAGTCTAGCTGAAGCAAAATGTCACAGAAGCAGAACAAGCAGGTTAGAGAGGAAAGCTGGTAACCAGCAGGCAGGAGCATTCCCATAATTGTTGGTTACCAAAGAGGGTATTCAGATACTTCCCATACAATCACCGAGGGGGTGTTATTCACAATAGCGGGTGGACTTGCCAAGCCCAGATGCAGTTACAGTGGTTACAGGTACTGAGAACAGCATGAGCCAAACCTGGACCCAAACTGAACGGTTCCAAGCTCTGAGCACAGCGTGACCTGAGGGGCTGTGGCAGGGAGGGAGAGCTAGAGAAAGCTTGTCAGGCTTGCAGCTAAGATGCAGTCAGTTAGGCTAGCACAACGGGGCAGGTCTTCTGCCCTGGCCCCCAGAACCCCACCTCCCCAGGACCCAGGCTCCCTGTCCCCTGGGCCTCTACTCACAGCTTTGCCCTGTGGGTCCTGGCGAGGGGGCCCTGTGGGTTCTGGGGAGGGGACTGGACACAGCCCCATGACACTGCTGAGAGCTGGGCTGGGAACTGGCAGCCTGTGGTCCTCTGGGCTGTAGGGGGTCAGGGCCCCATAGTGGTGGCAGAGCAAGGACCTCAGTACAGAGCAGCACGGACTCCAGACCCCAGAGCGGCCTCCATTCTGGTCCCAGGGTGACCCGGGCTGTGCATCCCAGCACCTGCCCAGGGTCCCTCTGCTCTGGTCTGTCCCTCAATAGTCTGAACCCCTGCTGGGCACCTGCCTTGTCCCCCCTTACAGGGGACCAGGGTGAATCTCAGGCAACACCTGCACCTGTGAAGAAGGCCATTCTCCCTGCACCCATCCCTGCCGCCCACATGGAGAACCAGCTCCTTCCTGTCCCTGGGGACGTTTCCTGGGCTCTAGCAGAAACTCTAGCAGGATGTGGGGTCATTCATTTTCACTCAGTGTTGCAGGGGCCAAAATAGGGGTGGGGCTGTCACTCCCCAGGAGATAACGCTTGTAGATGATGCTGATAAAACACTGGGTATCCCAGAGATGCTTTTAAGTATACCTGTCACGTGCACCTAAAAGCGTCTCCAGATGCACAGTGTTGTATCAGCGTTATCTACAAGCATTTTACAGTGAAGTGCTTTTCTTTCTTTCTTTTTTTTTAGGATGGAGTCTTGCTCTGTCACTTAGGCTAGAGTAATGTTGTGATCTTGGCTCACTGCAACCTCTGCCTCCCAGGTTCAAGGGATTCTCCTGCCTCAGCCTCTCGAGTAGCTAGGATTGTAGGTGTGCGCCACCATGCCCGGCTAATTTTTGTAGTTTCAGTAAAGATGGGGTTTCACCACTTTTGTCCAGGCTGATCTCAAACTCCTGACCTCAAGCAATCCGCCTGCCTGGCCTCCCAAAGTGCTTGGATTACAGGCACGAGCCTCCATGGCCTGGCTATGAGTACTAGTTTTAGATCTGATCCTAGACCCCAGGCTGTGTCTGTCATGAGCAATCATGATGAACTTTTTTGTTTTTTGTTTTTTTTTTGAGACGGAATCTGGCTCTGTCGCCAGGCTGGAGTGCAGTGGTGTGATCTCAGCTCACTGCAATCTCCGCCTCCCGGGTTCAAGTGATTCTCCTGCCTCAACCTCCCGAGGTGCTGGGACTACAGGTGGGCGCCACCACACCCAGCTAATTTTTGTATTTTTAGTAGAGACACGGTTTCACCATGTTGGCCAGGATGGTCTCAATCTCTTGACCTAGTGATCTACCTGCCTTGGCCTCCCAAAGTGCTGGGATTACAGATGTGAGCCACCGCGCCCGGCCTAATCATGATGTAATTTTGCTGCATTGTGCTCAGGGAAAAGGGATAATTTTTTTGCCGGACATTTTGCCACCCACTCCACCCCACTTAGCAAACAAAACAAACCCCTCAGGATCCCAGCATGGAGGGCACGGCAGTCTAACGGTTGGACAGACTGGCAGAGGCAGCACGGAGCTGTTCCTGGAAAAGTCCAAAGGAATGAGATCAGGATTCTGGTCAGTTCCTGGTGAATATCATCCCCCTACCCTACCCTCCCTCAGAACAAACATAGATTTTCCAAATCTACCACTTTTGTCTTTCAAATGTTCTTTTTCTTTTTTTGGGGGCGGACAGATTCTTGCTCTGCTGCCCAGTGGCACGACCTTGACTCACTGCAACCTCCACCTCCCAGGTTCAAGCAATTCTCTACCTCAGCCTCCCGAGTAGCTCGGATTACAGGTGTGTGCCACCACATCCGGCTAATTTTTTTTGCATTTTGTAGTGGAGATGGGGTTTCACCATGTTGATCAGGCTGGTCTTGAACCCCTGACCTCGTGATCCACCCACCTCAATCTCCCAAAGTGCTGGGATTACAGGCGTGAGCCACTGCACCCGGCTGTCTTTCAAATTTTCTACCCATGGGAGACTGAACGATCATCTAGAGATCGCTGGGAAAGTTGTTGCTTCATTAAGATGCTGGTGTGTTCCAGGGAGCTGGCCAGGGTGCAGTGAGCATGTGGCCCAGTTCCCTGGGTGGTAGACTGAGATGGAGGTGGGGGTGGTCCAGGGCCTGCCAGGAACAGGGCTGGGGGAGATGGCCTGGCATAGGCCCATGCCCACACACGAAGCAATAATGCCCACCATCAGGTCTGCCCTGTGCCAATCAGAAAACCCTGGGCAGAGACTGTGACCCTCTGTGTCACTTTGGGGCGGGCAGTGATGGCTCCACACACTTCTGTGGGGACCTGGAGAGTAGGAACCAGAGCACTGGTACGTGGGCAGGCGAGCCTGGGTCTAAGAGCCCACTGTGCCTGCCATTGTCGGGTCCCTGGGCACATCGCCTCCCCTGAAACCTCTCTTTACTCATCTGTAAAGTGGGGGTAATGATACCTCCCTCTCAACTTTGCACTTGGAGGGCAGTGGGGGCTGGATTTTGGAAAGACCTGGCCGCAGCAGGCATTGGGCCAATCTGAGTCTCCTCCTCCCCCTGGGTCAAGCTTCCTGATGTCACAGCAGCCTCCCTGCACCCAAGGTCGGCTCCAGCCCCTCCACCCAGGAAGCCCTCGGAGAGCTGATGCCACTGGCAGCACTGTGGTTTTGGCACCTGCCGGCTCAGGATGGGGGGCCATAGAAGGCTCTTGCTGCCCCTCAGGGTCTGTACCTCTGCCTCCCTCCAGGGTGGGGCCCTGTCCTCTTCCCACTCCCTTCTCCAGCCCTCACCACCGCGGGCAAGCACTGCTTCCCAGAGAGCCATCTGGGCCAGGTATAAAATGGCCTCTGTGGTCAAAGCCTGAAAGCATTGCCCCCAAGCCTGCCTAATGGTACACAGCGTTTTCTGGGGGAACGAGGGGGAGGTGGGCAAGAGTCTGGCACCTTTTCTGAGTCACATCCCTTCTAACAGGGCCCTGAGTCTGCAGGACGGAAGGATGTGGCCTTGCCTGTCACAGGGTTCTGCGAACCCAGAAGGTGCCTGAGTCCTCCAGGGCATCCTGAGTGGGAGGGTGGCCCTGAGCAGAGAGGAACGTAAAGGCCAAGACACAACCCTTGAGAGGTCTATGTCAGCAGCGAGCCTGTTTGCCTGTAGACATCCGTCTCCCCTCCTATTTATTTATGTATTTTTTTGAGACAGGGTCTTGCTCTGTCACTCAGGCTGGAGTGCAGTGGCAAGATCACAGCTTGCTGCAGCCTCAACCTCCCAGACTTAAGTGATCCTCCCACCTCAGTCTCCCAAGTAGCTGGGACTACAGGCATGCTACACCCAGCTAATTTCTCTCTCTCTCTCTCTCTGTGTGTGTGTGTGTGTGTGTGTGCGCGCGCGCGTGTGTTTTAGTAAGGATGGGGTTTTTCTATGTTGCTCAGGTTGGTCTTAAATTTCTAGGCTCAGGCGATCCTCCTGCCTCAGCCTCCCAACGTACCGGGATCGCAGGTGTGAGCCACTGCCACAGGCCTCTTCTTTCCTCGACATTGCAGTGAGAAATGGCAAAAGTAGTCAGTCTCACAGATGTCCTGATCTGCAATGCGCTGCCTCCTGACAAGTGCTACCAAATTGCCTGGTTCATATCCTGGAGCCCCACTTGGACTGTGCATTGAGAGTGGCCGAGTTACTGGCCAAGCAAAACCAAGTGAGGCTGAGCATCTTCACTGCTCACCTCCACCACAACTGTGAGCCACCATGATTCCAACATGGGCTTTGCAGACTGCATGACAAAGGGGCATGTGTGCAGATCACATCTTCTAAGGATGAGAGGACCTGGCATGGTGGCTCACGCTGATAATCCCAGCACTACGGGAGGCTGAGATGGGCGGATCACCTGAGGTCGAGAGTTCAAGACCAGCCTGACCAACATGGAGAAACCCCTGTCTCTACTAAAAATACAAAATTAGCCAGGCATGGTGGCACATGCCTGTAATCCCAGCTACTGGGGAGGCTGAGGATGCCGAGGCAGGAGAATCACTTGAATCTGGGAGACAGAAGTTTCAGTGAGCTGAGATCATGCCATTGCACTCCAGCCTGGGCAACAAGAGCAAAACTTCATCTCAAAAAAAAAAAACAAAAAAACAGAAGTGTGAGAGGTTAGGGCCTGAGGGGTGTATTGGAGGGAGGGACAGCATGAGAGGGGCAGGGGAGTCTGGGATGCCATTGGGACAATGTCTCAGGGGAGCCTGCAGGGACTGAGCCAGCACGGACAGCCATGAGATCACTTCTTGGAGGGGTGGGCCCAGGGTCAGGGGAGAGAGGTCTGTTGGGCCTGATTGCCTTCTTCCCTCTTTTATCTCAGAATTTGAATGTGGTTGGGAAGAGGGTGTACAAAAGAGATGAGCCACGTCAGCCTCGCATGACACTGCATGAAAGCTACCCATCTCTGGTCCCCAAGCTGAAGGGTAGCCTCGCAGCTGATCCCCTCGCTCCTCTTGGCTCCTGCTCAGCCTCCTCATGCCTTCCCTCTGTCCTGTACCAGATTCACCCCTGCCTGGGCCTTCTGAGCTGCTCCTGCCCTAAGTACCGCCCCTCAGTGCCCAACACCGCTGCCTCCTCCACACTTCCCCAACCTGCCAGTGAGAGGCTGTTTCTGCCTCCAGAGCAACCTCCATCCGACACCCCCAGACTCCTTCCTCCCATCCTGGGGCCCACTAGCCTGGCTCCTTCCATCTCCCCAACATACCTGAATCTTGTCATTGAACTGAATATAAATGAGTAGTAGAAATATACATAAGTGTGAAAGTTAAGTTTTGAGAAACATCTTTTGTAAGAACTGATGCTAAGCATTAGGTCATTCTTGTCATGCCCAACTAAAACAGAGGCCAGGAGCCAATAGGGGAAAGCACTTAGGCTACAGAATATTGCTTCCACGAGCCTGATGGCTGAAACTGCTCATCCTGTACCCTGAAACCAGCTTCACCTACAACTTCTGAGATAAATTGCTGCAACTCTTGAGCTCACGATGCCTACTACAGTGGCTCATCAATGGAACCTGCCAGCTCCAACCCTTCCTAGGGCGCATGAACTTTCTGAAAGAGGAACAGAAATATTTCTCCTTGTTATAAAATCTTTAACCTTCCCTTTGTTCCTTATGTACATGCTGAATTGCAATTCTTCTTCCCAAATTGTTGGAAATAGATGATTGGTGCTGCAAAGAAAAACGAGCACAAGCCGGGCGCGGTGGCTCAAGCCTGTAATCCCAGCACTTTGGGAGGCCGAGGCGGGTGGATCACGAGGTCAAGAGATCGAGACCATCCTGGTCAACATGGTGAAACCCCGACTCTACTAAAATTACAAAAATTAGCTGGGCATGGTGGCGTGTGCCTGTAATCCCAGCTGCTCAGGAGGCTGAGGCAGGAGAATTGCCTGAACCCAGGAGGCGGAGGTTGCGGTGAGCCGAGATCGCGCCATTGCACTCCAGCCTGGGTAACAAGAGCGAAACTCCGTCTCCAAAAAAAAAAAAAAAAAAGAAAAACGAGCACTGAGACAAAGGAATTTTTAGCAATGCAATTTTACTTCCTGGACTGCAGAAAGGGTACACTCACTAGCCATCTTGCCACGAGAGTACAATGAACAAAGGAAAACATACAATTTTTTTTTAAGCGTTTGGGGTCATTCTTACGGCTGCGTCTGATCTCCATTGGCTGGAGCCAGACCTCACAATCTAAACTAAAACCCAGTTGGCTAATAACTTAAAACTTTTTCAGACAGGTAAAAGCAATGGAGAGCTGGGACATGGCTGTGAACAAGCACATCCAGTACAGATATCTTGGTTAAAGTACAAGGTCGTAGAATGTACTATGTGCCTGTAAGCATGGCATGTCTAACAGCTACATACGATAGGGTTTAACAAAGAGTTATTAGCACACTTATTTTTTAACAAGAAAAGAAACTAAAAGTGAACTTTTCTACTTCCCACAGAAATAAAATAAATTTAGAGATTCCCCTCCACAGTTTTGACTTTGACATACATGGTGTCAGAAGTGGGATCCTCCAGAGGAATCACCAGCCCACCAAACTATGGTGGGAGGTAACCACACTGGTAACCTCTTCAGCCCCTGGGAGATCTTTCTTGGACAAAACTCCAGAATTGGGTTTGCATTCTGTTTTATTTGGGATAAGGTTGGGGAGGGGTCTTTCCCCCTTCTGTTTGGGAGATTTCCTGTTAGGAGGGTTTGTTTTGTTTTGTTTTTGTTTTTGACAGAGTCTTACCCAGTCACCAAGGCTGGAGTACAGTGGTGTGATCTCAGCTCACTGTAACCTCTGCCTCCTGGGTTCAAGTAATTCTCCTGACTCAGCCTCCTGAGTAGCTGGGATTACAGGCACCCGCCATCATGCCTGGCTAATTTTTATATTTTTAGTAGAGACAGGGTTTCACCATATTGGCCAGGCTGGTCTTGAACTCCTGACCTTGTGATCCACCAGCCTCAGCCTCCCAAAGTGCAGAGCCACCACACTCAGCCTAGGAGGGCTATTTTCCTCCTGTTGACCTGGGCTGTGAGGTTTGCACCTCGACAAGTTTAAAAAAGGTGATTTCACCCTCATTTGGAGAAAGCGATCATCCTCCCTGGTAAGCACGTACTTTACTTCCCATCAGTGCTTGCATTTATTGTGCCTTTGTGTATTTGATGTCAAACTAAATTACCTAGATCAGGCTGAAGTGCAGTGGCTCAGTCTTGGCTCACTACAACCTCTGCCTCCCAGGTTCAAGCAACTCTCCTGCCTCAGCCTCTCGAGTAGTTGGGATTACAGCACCTGCCACCATTCCCAGCTAATGTTTGCATTTTATTAGAGATGAGGTTTCACCATGTTGGCCAGGCTGGTCTCAAACTCCTGACCTCAGGTGATCCACCCACCTCGGCCTCCCACAGTGCTGGGATTACAGGCATGAGTCACCAGGCCTGGCCCTGGATAACTTTCTTTCTATCAACAAAGTAGGCCGGGCGTGGTGGCTCACGCCTGTAATCCAAGCACTTTGGAGGCCAAGGCGGGTGGATCACCTGAGGTCAGGAGTTCAAGACCAGCCTGACCAACATGGTGAAACCCCGTCTTTATTAAAAAAAAAAATATATATATATATATATATATAAACAAAGTAATAAATCTTGTCACACTGTCAGCTCGCCCTCATGTAGACATAGCTTAGCTTTTACATAGGTAAGTCTCCAATATAAGAAAGGCCAGGCATGGTGGATGAAGTCATCGGGGTGGTTCCTAATCCAATATGTCTGATGTCCTTATAAAGGGTAGATTTAGGCTGGGTGCAGTGGCTCACACCTGTAATCCTAGCACTTTGGGAGGCCGAGGCAGGCAGATCACGAGGTCAAGAGATCGAGACCATCATGGCCAACAAGGTGAAATGCCGTCTCTACTAAAAATGCAAAAATTAGCCAGGCATGGTGGCGTGTGCCTGTAGTCCTAGCTGCTCGGGAGGCTGAGGCAGGAGAATTGCTTGAACCTGGAAGGCAGAGGTTGCAGTGAGCCAAGATCATGCCATTGCATTCTAGCCTGGGTGACAAAGTGAGACACTGTCTCAAAAAAAAAAAAAAAGTATTTCATTTTATTCCTCTACATATAAAGCCAATTCAAATTGTCACTGGATGAGTAGGGTTGAAACCTTTCTGAGAGTATTGAGCACAATCTCACTACTGCATTCTTGAAACATCACATAAATTTTTGATTAAAAGTAATTCGCTCTAATTTTTAAAATAATCTACTTGTCAAGAGTGCATTGCTTTGCTGGCGTCTGTGATCAGCTGGAGATGGTGGTGAACGGCCTGGTTGCATTTCTTGGAAGATCTTTTATTCTGCTGCTCAACCCAGGTCTCTGCCTTCCTTAGAGACTGAGGATCATCCATCGGTTTCCCTGATTCAGGAAGAGCAGGGGAGTTGAATGGAGCACGGACTGAGAGAGTAGAAAGAGGGCACAGGGAGGAGCCCTGGGGACAGGGACAATGACGGGAGAGGAGGGGGGACACGGGAGATGGGAGAGAGAGGGAAGCTGTGAGAAGGAAAGGGAGAGACAGAGCTGGGTGCCCTTGGGGGAGCAGGGAACCCAGAGGAGGCTCTGAGCAGAGGGGAAGGCAAGGCCCGGGGGAGAGGGGAGGAGGGGAGGCCGATGGGGCACTGGGCAGAGGGAGGGAGCCCTCACCTGGAGAATGGCCTGCAGCCTCCCACTCAGGGCTTGGCTATGCTTATTTAGTCCCTTCCAGGGCTTGAAGCGGCATCCCTGGTGATCCACAAAGGTGTCCCAGCAGTGCCTAAACTCTGAAACAGGACAGGGGAGATAAGTCACGTTCTCCTGTGGGGAGGGGAAGGCACCGAGGGCCCTGACTCTCAGGACAGACTTCCACATGCTGTTTTCAGTCCCTCCTTCCCCTCTCCCTCCCCTAAGGACTTCCCTCCTTCATCAGACACTTCCTTCCCATTGGAATCTGAGCCAGCCCAGGTCTCATTCTTCTGGAAGCCCCAAGTCCTTCTTCCACTTCCAGCCACCCTCCCCTCCCTTCCCAAGCCTCCATCTCCTGGCCTGGCCTCTCTCTTCCCATAGACCCCAAAGTCAGGCCCAGTGTGCAGCTCTCGCCTCTGCAGGCAGCAGACCAAGGCCTCTCCCCCAGGGATGCCCGCCCTCCCCACTTTCTACTAACTCCCCAGGGCCCTCTCCTGCTCCGGCTGACCCCACCTCACTGCAGGCTTCCATTCTCACCGCTGTATTTCATCATGGAAATTGGGGCCCCAGCCCAGCCCAGCCTGCACAGCCCCTCCTCATATCCTGGGTGATAATCATAGATGCGGGCAGCGAAGATGCGCAGGTTCACGTGTGGGTTCTCTTGAAGGAATTCAGCCACCTTCCGGGCACAGCTGAAGCAGGGGCTCCAGGAGATAAAGCAGGTGACCCTGTAGCGCTGGGCCAGGTCCAGCTTCCAAAAGGAAATCAGGTCCAGGAGGCACAGTTCTGCATGGCGGGCTTCAGGGAAACCAGGATTATTTGAAGCCTAGAAAAGATAGCAAGGTGTGAGGCCATCTTTTGTGAGCAGGGAGGGACAGCCTGGA
>NW_022438947.1:0-11350 GCF_009761245.1 Sapajus apella
TTCCTGCATAGTCAAAAAGCATATTATAATTACATACTTCTCCCACAGTCATGTTTAAATGAAGAAAAACAACACTTGACTATGGTCATGAAGATGAAGATACTAGAGATTGCTATATAACAGCTGAGAAAGTTGTCAATTAAGCAGGGTATGCTTTGGACACCATTCACTAGTGTTGCAATAATGGTATCAGAGAGAATAAAACCAACAACGCAGTCTCTATGTTACATCAAGCTCCCAAGAGCAGCTATAATTTTGAGATGAGCTTTGGGCAAGGAGCTAGCCTCTCAAGAGGTCAAGAATAATGTGCTGACACTCTGAGTTCCACAGGTAGTACCCTAAATCCTGTGTCCCAAGACAACCTAGGAGACAGTGGAGAGCCAGACCTATAAGCTACACCTGCTCTTAAATAAAAAACTTCTGTCTCCTGAGATGCCAGTCACCTAACCACAAAGGAGAAAGTTTAGTGTGGTTTGGGATTTATAATTTGACTTTACAGTGGTGCAAAAGTGATAAGCATTTAGTAGAAACTGTATTTTGAATACCCATACAACTATTTCATTTTTTGCTTTCATTAACCTCATTAAATCATATAATTTCCATCATATGGAAATGTACATTAAACATTGACACCTCAGGACAATAAATAACTGGGGACAATGTAGCCACACCTCTGTAGGGAAACTTGTGGATGGCTGAAACCAGGAATGGGCTGAACCCACATGTGTCCAGGGAGAGCTATTTCCGGGGTGTGTGCATCATCCATGAACACACGTGGTTACAGGCAGATGAAGTGCACTGGAGGCAGCACTGCAGTTAACCAGGAGAGTGAGTCTCAGTGCTTTCCTGACCGAAAGCCTCGGACTAGCTCCCTGTATCTTACAGGTAATCCCCGTAAGCAAAGCAATACCTGCTTTGTACGCTATGTGAGGAACAAATATTTCAAAAGTTTCACTCATTCTTCAGCAAACATGTTAGTTTTTTTGTTTTCTGTTTTTCTTTCCAGCTTTTATCTTAGGTTCAGTGGCACATGTGCAGGCGTTTTACATAGGTAAATTGTGCATCTCAGGGTTTGGTGTACAGATTATTTTGCCACCCAGCTAATAAGCACAGTGCCCTATGGGCAGCTTTTTGACCCTCACCCTCCTCCCACTCGCCACACTCAAGTAGGCCCAGGTGTCTATTGTTCGCTTCTTTGTGTCCATGTGCACTTAATGTTTAGATCTCACTTATGAGTGATAACGTGTGGCATTTGTTCTTCTTCTTCTTCTTCTTCTTCTTTTTTTATTTTTGAGACAGAGTCTCACTCTGGGCAAAAGCCCAGGCTGAATGCAGTAGTGCATGATCTTGGCTCACTGCAATATCTGCTTCCCAGGTGAAAGCAATTCTGCCTCAGCCTCCCAAGTGGCTGGGATTACAGGCTCCTGCCACTATGCCCGGCTAATTTTGGTATTTTTAGTTGAGACAGGGTTCACCATGTTGGCCAGGCTGGTCTCAAACTCCTGACCTTAAGGAATCCACCTGCCTCGGCCTTCTAAAGTTCTGGGATTGCAGGTGTAAGCCAGCACGCCTGGCTGGCATTCAGTTTTCTGTTGTTGCATTAGTTCGTTTAGAATAATGGTCTCCGGCTCCATCCTTGCTGTGAAAGATATGATCTTTTTATGGCTGTGTAGTATTCCACGGTGTATATGTACATTTTCTCTATGCAATCCACTGCTGTTGGGCATTGAGGTTGTTTCCATGTCTCAGAAAACGTATTATGAACCCTCCAATGTATACCAAGAATTCAGAAGCTCGAATCTCTATCCTCTTTGCACATAACAAGTCCTCCTCCTTGACCGGTACTCTCTAGTTAAGAACTGCTTTCAAAGAACTAGAGGGAAATTCATGCTAAACAAGGACCTGGCACATACCAACAGATGATAAATGATTGTTGAATGAACAAATTGTATTTCTGCGTATGATCCACAAACATTTCCTCTCAGTTGACATGAAAAAGGATTGATAATAATGATACACAACACTGTGTGTTAATTATTAGGGAACACAGACGCTTCCTAGCCACACTCAGAAACATTTGGAGGTACACGTACTGAAACATCACAATATGTACAATTATTATGTACAAATACAATTATGTACAATTATGTAAATTATGTACAATTATTATGAGTCTTTTTTTAAAAAAAATATAGGGTCTCACTCTGTCATCCAGGCTGGAGTGCAGTGGTGAAATCATAGCTTTGTAACCTCAAACTGTTGGGCTTAATAGATCCTCCTTCCTAAGCCTCTCAACGTGTTGGAATTAGAGACTTACACTACCACGCCTGGCCAAAAATAATAATGTTTAAAAAAGAGAAACATCTGAAGAGGAAAAATTAAAATGAAACCACATTATCATGCCATGGCAATGCTCAGCAGTGTTCTGCCGTACACAATTCCTGCTTGTCCAGTGTCGTGGCTCACACCTGTAATTCTAACGCTCTGGAGGGCAAGGTGGGAGGATCCCTTGAGCCAAGGAATTCGAGACCAGCCGAGGCAACACAAGAAGACACTGTCTCTATTAAAAATATATAGGAGCGCGCCGGGCGGCGGGGGAACAAAAGCGGGTGGACACGGGGACCGGAGCTGCGAAGGCTGAGCGGGGCTGCGTGCCTCCCGCCGAGCTCACCCCCTCACCCAGCAATGAAGGGCTGCCCCGCGCCTTCCTGCAGAGCCAGCGCACCCTGTTCCACATCCTGGATGACCGGCGACACAGCTCCTGCACCTGTGCGAGATCGAGTCCCGCTGGCAGGGTGCTGACGCGGCGCGAGCTGCCCCGCGGGATGCCCCAGAACCTGTGCCAGGTGGCCCCGGCCAGCAGCTACTTGATCTTCGAGCGCTTCGTGGCCAGCCTGTGCACCTCGCTGCTGAGGCTGACGGCGGCCCGGGCCCCAAGCGCGCCACGGCCCCAGAGGGGACCAGTCGCCACTGCAGCTCCTGGTGTCGGTGCTCCTCTACTAGCCGCGGACTGTCCTGGAGAGGAAGTCCCTGCCCCTGGGCGTGCGTGCTCTCAGGCCGGCCCCAGCGGCGCGGACCCGCAGCCCGGAGCAGCTGTGCACCCGGCTCCCCGTCCAGGCGGCGCCCTGCCCCGCGGGGCCTGAGCAGCCCCAGAGGGCGGCGCTGGAACGGAGCCCCAGTGTGGACGCAGGTGCAGCGGCCTGCCGTGCAGGCCCTGGAGGCGGACTCAGGGGATGCCCGGCGGCGCGGTGCCGGAGGGGAACGTCGGAGGCTCACCATCATCTGCGGAGTGGGCTGCGGCCTGCCGAAGCAGGTGAAGGAGCTGGAGCAGGAGGAGGTGCTGCTGCAGGGTTTGGAGATGATGGCACGGGGCAGCGACTGGTACCAGCAGCAGCAGCAGGAGTGCCGGAGCGCCAGCGCCTCCTGGGCCAGAGCAGAGGCTGCACCGACTTTGGGGCCGCGGGGAGCCCCCGCCCACTGGGGCGGCTAGTGCCAGAGGTACAGGAGGTGGCCCGGGGCCTGGGGGAGCTGCTGGCTGCGGCCTGTGCCAGCTGGGTCCTGCCCACTCCTCCTCCGGACCCCCTGCCCTGCCCTGACGTCCACCTCGCCCTGGGCTGGCAGCAGCAGACCATCCTCATGCCGAAGGAGCAGAACCGACTCCTCACCCTGGAGGCGACAGAGAAGGGTGAGCCATCACGCAGCCGGAGCAGGAGGAGTCACGCTCGTTAAGCAGCTGTTGAGGCCCGCGCCCTGAGCCAGCAGCACGGGGACCTCTAGACTCCACCTTCATCTAGCCCGCGTGAGGCCAGCGGGCCCTCCGGGCCGGCCTGGCACTCAGCCCTGCGAGAGCAGGCGCCCGTCGCACTCATCCTCTCTGTCTGGAGACCCCCGGCAGGCCCAGGCGCTGTCCCTGAGTGGGCGTCTTCCTGCCACCGTTGCCATCAGGCTCCCCAGGCCTGCCCCAGGCTGACCTCGCGCCGAGCCCTGGACTCGGTTTTGGCCCCTGGTGCTGATGTGGGCTGGGGTTCTCTTGAGTCCGCATGGCCTGCAGCTACTGCTGCCGCTGTCAGTGGACACGGGGGATCCCTCCACGAGTTAGCAGATCTGTGGCCGCCCCAGCAGTTTCCAGCGTTTCCAGCGGTGCTGCCCTGGGTCCCATCTCCAGGGAAAGGCGCTGCTCACGCCAGGCTGCACTTCCGACAATGGCCGGCAGAGGGCGCGGGCGGCTCCGATGTGGGTCTAAGGCCAGCTTTCCCCTCCCCAGGGCACCAGGACTAGGTGGCTGTCGCTTGGATGGGAGCAGACGGAGGGGGTGGGGATGGCCTCTAAGCAGGGTATGCTAGCCTGGCAGGGATGGTGGTCGGATTTCCAGTCCTGGCCAAGGCTGAGGGAGTCTGGCTGCAGCAGATGGGGGAGCTTGGCCTGCGTGTGCCTCCCGCAGGCCCCCCCACCCCGTCCTGGCCTTCCTCATCCTGGCCAGGACGCTGCCCCACGTTGAGTCCCACACAACAACCTGTGCGCCTGTCTCCCCAGGAGGCCCTGTCCCCAGACAGCCCCCAGGCACGTCATAGGCAGAGCCTGTCTTTCTGACCCCCACTCGGGATTCCTAAGGTCTGGGGTCCTGCTCATCCCCCTTTTTCCCCAAGCCCAGCCTGACTCCAAGTTTCAGAGAAAAGAAGCCACTTCCCTGAGCGAAGGGCAAGGAAAACCTCCAGGGTACAGGAGGAGGCTGGGGCAGGTCCCCTTGGGTGTCACTCCCTGCCCCCACCCACGCCCACTCCTGGTGTGCTGGGGTAGGTACTGGTGGGGGGCCTCTGCCGCAGCTCACGCCGCCAGTGATGGTGAGCCTCTGATGTTCTCCTCAGGCACTAGGCCGCCAGGTATCCACTGAGTCCGCCTCCTGGGCCTGCAGGCAGCTGAACCTGCGCCTGCACTCGGCTCCGTTCCAGCGCCGAGCTCTGGGGCTGCTCGGGCTCCGTGGGGCAGGGCGCCGCCTGGGCGAGGAGAGAGGGGGCACAGTTGCTCCGGGCTGCGGGCCCGCGCCGCTGGGGCCGGCCTGAGAGCGCGCACGCCCAGGGGCAGGGCCTTCCTCTCCAGGACAAGCTGCGGCTACTAGGGGGGCACAGACACCAGGAGCTGCAGCGGCGGCGGAGGCGGCAGCGGCGACTGGTCTCCTGGGGGGCCGCAGCGCGCTTGGGGCCCCGAGCCGCCATCAGCCTCAGCAGCGAAGTGCGCAGGCCCGCCACGAAGCGCTCAAAGATCAAGTCGCCGCTGGCCGGGGCCACCTCCCGCGCTTGGCTCTCTGCGGGGACCTCCCACTCAGCTCAGAAGGAGCTGGTCACCACATGTCATCAGACTCAGAGTGGCCCAAGCCTAGCCCCACACGCAGGCTGGGAACACCCTCAAAGCAGGGCTGGGGGCTCTTCCTGGGCTGCTGGGGGAGTTGGAAATAACCCTGACGTCCACGCTTACTGGCGCACACAGATGTGGGCACACACACGTGCACGTGGCCACTTTCACAGACCTGGCCGCGGTGGCGGACACCAGGAGACCAGTATGGCTACTGCCTCCGTCTCCAGGTCCCCTAACTTGAAGACCTGGGCCAGTGGCACTTGTGGGAAAGGAAGTGAGCACAGGATGGGGACAGGTGCCACACTGAGCTGTGTTCTATTCAAGGCCAGGAGCAAAGGAACAAGAGGCTGTCAGTCTGGCCTGGAGCCTGGTCCCTCCCTGGTCCCTCTGCCCCATCACTGCCTTGCCCTGACTCCCACCCCATCCAGCTCCCCCCTTGCCTCCCCCAGGCCCTCCGCCCCAGCTGTCAGTTCTATAGAGGTTTCCAAAGCTAAGACTCTTCCTCCAGCTGCGGGCTTAGGCCGGGTTTCAAATGTACCCTATTACTCTTCCTACTGAGTTTGTACGAGAAGTGTATGAACAGTTTTGTACGTAGCTCTCCATAAGGCAAGGGTTCCCAGCTCTTTCCGCTTCTCAGGAGGGTCTGTAAGTCCAACAGGAGAGGCCAGCGCTGTCTATCACTGTGCTCTTTTCTCCAGGGACACCCCAGCGTGCCACTAACCATGTTGTCAGTCCTGCAGCCCACAGCAGCCCTGGAGGTCAGGAAACAGTCCTCCCCAGCTGCTCTTGTTTTATTTTTGAGATGAGGTCTTACCATGTCCCCCAGGGATGGAGCAATCTCGGCTCACTGCAGCCTCAACCTCTGAGGGTCAAGCGATCTTCCCACAGCCTCCTGAGTAGCTGGGACTTCAGGTGCACACCACCACACCAGAGTAATCACTTTTTTTAGAGACAAGGTCTCACTATATTGTCCAGGCTGGTCTCGAACCCCTGGGCTCGAGCAGTCCTCCTGCCTTGGCCTCCCAAAGTGCTGGGATTACAGGTGTGAGCCACCACACCTGTCCAGCACTCCCATCTTACAGATGAGGAAACTGAGGCTCAGAGAAAAGCAGGGACCGTCTCAACTCATTCTTTGGGCACACAGGCCATGGTGTTCTCACCCCAACAGCAGTGAGCTTCCCCACATCAGGCTAGGGGGGCAGCCACCCACCAGTGGCTCCGACCCCAGCAGGGGAGACAGATAAGTCTGCAGGGACAGACAACTCCCTGAGGACACCAGATGTTTGTTCCTGTCTCCCCATCTCCCACCTGCCACCGTTGTCTCCCTCTCCAAACCCTGGAACCTCTCATGGCTGCACAGGTGGTTCTGCTGGAACAGAAGGGGCGTGCCTTGACTAAGCCCACGTGGCAGGGCTTTGAACGCCAGTTTCTGGGGGGCATCCTCCCCGGTCAGGAGCCACCGAAGGTTCCACAGAGGGCTGACTTAGGATGTCTCTGATGTGGGGCACTGGGGGCCTTTGGTGGTCTAGAATGTGCCCGTAGAGGGCAGCCTCGTGGTGGGGAGGCTGCTGAAGAGTGAGTGGAACACAACACTCAGGAACCACAGGTCGGGACGGCTATGTGGCAGCGCGGCCACCATGTGGGGCCATCCACCCGTGTTTGCTCCAGAAGCCTAGTGCTGGGGCCCTGCCCCCTACATTAAGGCCCCTCCTGCCAGGGCTGGGCCTGAGGGCTCCCTGGGGCCGGGGGAGAGGACCCAGGAATGCCAGAGGGCTCCATTTTCTGGGCATGTGAGCCCCATGCCAGCACTGCCCACAAATAATTGGCCCAGCAAGACCAAGCATGTGAGCCCCATGCCGGAACTGCCTAGCAAAACCAGACCTCAGGACCTCAGGAATCGGTGCCTGCCCTGCTTGCCCATGGGAGGCCTGAAGAGGAGTCCCCTTACCCAGCATGAGCAGGGCCTGGAACTGCTCTGGAAGCACCTGGCCCGTCCCAGCGCTGCTTCTGTGCCACAGGATACTGCCAGCCATCAGCCCCCACTCTCTGCACACCCCAGCCCTCCCTCAGCTGGAAGGAGGGCCCATTTCCAAAATCACAGTTCCCACCATGCCCAGCCCCTGGCAGACACACATGGAGGGCCTGAAAGGAGACCCCGGCCCCATCGGTGAGGCAAATTAGGGTGCACTGTTGGTCAGGGTTGGGGGTTTCTGGGGGTGAGAACTTGGTGAGGGTAAGACCTGGGGCCTTCCTGGGCAGGGGACACAAGCTGGCCTTGAGGGACACGCGAGACTAGGGCAAATGGAGAGCAGGGATCCTGGGCCTGGAGGGTGGACTTCCCTGGGGCCTTTCCTGCAGTGACAGGGAAGGTGACTGTGGGGAGGGCCCTTTGTGCAGGGGAGCTGGAGCGGCACCAGCCTCGATGCCAGCTGAGGCCTGAGCTGCAGTGGGGTTGGAGCCCTGGTGGCCGCCCAGGCCAGTGACGAAGGGGTGGGTGAGGGTGGTAAGGCAGGACCTTCACAGGCCCGTGTCCCCAGATGTGGGAGGGGGCCACGGCGCCCATCCCTGTGGAGGCTCTGAGGAGCACGGACGGTGATTCTGGGCCTGAGGACCTGGTCTACACCATCGAGCAGCCCAGCAACGGGCGGGTAACGCTGCGGGTGGTGCCGGGCACGAGGCGCGCAGCTTCACGCAGGCCCAGCTGGACGATGGGCTCATGCTGTTCTCACACAGAGGTGGTTGCTGAGGGCCGGGCCCCGGGTTCCTGCTGCCCACGGGGGAGGCCTGAGGTGGGGAGCCAGCTCGGGCCAGCAGACCCAATGCTCCCTTCCCAGGAGCCCTGGACAGAGGCTTCCGCTTCGGCCTGTCTGACAGCGAGCATGCTTCCTCCGGACACTTCTTCCGAGTGACAGCCCAGAAGCAGGTGCTCCTCTCGCTGGAGGGCAGCCGGACACTGACCGCCTGCCCAGGTGCGTGTGCTGACAGTGGGCGTTCCTGGTTGCTGGGAGCCCGGGAGGAGCTGAAGGTCGCACGCCAGGGTGAGGCTGCCTTTCTGCAGCCACAGGCCTGGCCTGGATCCCAAAGGCTGATGGTGTCTTTTGCCTCTGGCAGGGTCCATGCAGCCACTCAGCAGCCAGAGCCTCAGAGCCAGCTCCAGCGCTGGGGCCGACCCCCAGCTCCTGCTCTACATGTGGTGCGGGGCCTGCCTGGGCGGCTGTTCTGTGACTCCCCAGCCCCAAAGCCAGCCTCCTTCATCTGTGACTTAGTCTGTTGTAGTGGTGAGCTGACACATCCAGGTGTGACCGAGCCCCTCTGTGGCATGTCCCTGCCCTGTTCTAGAAATATCTATCATTTCACACACACACATATATATATATACACCTACACGTGGCTGACCGCCTCACCTCTGGCACTGGGCATCAGTCACCGTGCTGTCCTTGTGGTGGAGCCGTGTGGCCTAACAAGAGAAAGCTGTCCCTGACACTGCCCCTCCAAAGTGCACCACCTCCAGTGAGCCTCCCTGTCACCCAGGCCCCGTCATCACTCCCACCCCCGCCAAGCATGGGGGTGCTGTGCTGGCAGCCCTGTGGCCTGACAGTCTCTACCAGTCCTGCTGTCCCTCGGCTGAGTCAAACCCATTTCTGGACGACGGGAAATGCGTCCTCTATGGACTGTGTTCTCTGTGGAGCTCAGGGGAGGGGAAAGGCCAAGCCATTTCTAGGGTGCTGTTGGGAGCAGTGAAGAGGCCCCACCCTTTCCAAGGGACACCGTTCCTGGAAAGCACCTGGAGCTTAGCTGGTCTTATCCTGTGAAGCCGGCTTTGGCCACTAGGGGGCAGGAGGGCCATGAACTCAGCCTGGAGGGAGCCTGTGGGCACCCAGCACTCTGGAGGGACAGACAGAACAGGCCACCAGGTGTAGACAGGAGAGAGAGGCAGGGGGATGGGAGGAAGACGCCTGGGGTGGATGGAAGTCAGCGCCCTTGGGTGCTGGTACCTGCCTTCCCGGCCACCGCTAGATCAGGCTTCTGAGCCTGCTGGCTGTCAGGGCCGGACGTGCCATGGCAGTCCCTGGGAAATCCCCAGGTGTCACCAGGCAGCACACAGGTAACAGGCCTGGAAGGTCCCCAACAGCCCAGCTGGACATGCTCAGACACTCTGGGGCTCCTCGTTCAGTGCCACAAACTCCAGGACCCAGTGAGGGAAATGGGAATACACCAGGCTGAGCAGTGTGACTAAATCCATTTATACCAAAATAAAAAGCAAAATAAACAGGAGTTGCATCACCAGGGAGCCAGGACCCCATCCCCGCCTCCTTCCTCTGTCCTCTGCTATAAATAAACAAGTTTCCCAGCCGCAAATAATTATTAAAACCTCCTTCCCATGTGCCAGCTCCAACCTCTGCCAGGTATGATACAAAGGGCACCCCAAGCCCTTAAAATATACAACATGTTACACAGATACAATACGTACACTGGGGAGGCGGGCCACCCCAGCAGCCCGTGCCCTTGCCTGGTCCACAGTTAGTGCCACTGTCCTGCCTCAGCTGCCGCTCTGAATAAGAAGATGGGAGCCCCCTGAGGGAAAAGTTGCTTTTGGTGAGAAGAAGGAGGCCATCAGGCCTTCTCCAAACCAACCAACTCCAGCAGCCTCTGGCTCTTACATAACAGCCATCATCATCCAGAAATTTGAGGACTCAGCCCTGGTCAAGGTGGCAAAGGGCCTGTTTGTCTCCCCCCATTAGACAGGGGTCTTGTCTTGCTACCCTAATTATAAAGGGGTGACTGGGAAGGGGTGGGAGGGACATGGTGGGGCGGAGACTCCAGCCCCCCTTCTCCAGGCCTTGCTGACATGGGTCTGCTTGTATTTATTTTTATATTTTCTCCCCATGATGTTTTTTAAAAATCTCATAACTTCCTTTTCATAAATTTTATACTTTTCATAAAATTTTTCTACTTTTTATCCACAACCTTTCCACATTTTTATCCCATAACTTTTTTATCCCATAACTTTTAACCCCATTTTTATAAGTTTGTGTTCTTTTAATAAACACACTTGCATAGTTATATTACAGTTTGTAAAGATAAAAAGATGATCTCATGCCAAGTGTGCCCAGCATTGGCAGAGTCTCAATACCTTTAATACTGTAGTTGTCAAGATGCACAAAATTTTAAGGCAAAAACAGCACTTTGCAGCAATCGAATAATTTATTACATTACAGGAACATCACAGCAGCAGTCAATAATGCTGCTTTAGACAAAAGGCTCAGTATTTCTGTCTTACATGCTGTTCGCAAGAGTTCATACATTGGAAAAAGTCATTCTTAGAAAACTTAGCAACTAAAGCTTTGGACTGGAATTGGCATTTCTTTCTCTACTTTTTTTTTCCCCTGGTTTCTTTTAAAATGCAATATTCATATTTTAAAATGTTTTAAGTAATTTCAATACATTAAGATAGCAGTTACATGTTTTAATAGTTAGTTTAAAATGACTCTTTAAGATAAAGTTTTGGAGAAGCTACATTATGGATAGGATAGGACAGATTTATATTTTCAAATTTTCTTAAAATCAGCTTTGGTTTCAGAACTGATTTTTATTCATTTCTGGAAAACTTATCAGGTTTAATAAAATCCTTTAAAAATGATTATCATATCTTGCACTCTTTAAATAGGTATGTTGATTCTTCCTACAGAAATTCAAATTTATTCAGTTGAACCCACATTTGAAAATTCTATGTATTTTTGTAATGGCCTCTGAACAGAGAGACGCAGCCATTGAGCAGGCCTCTGGTATAGCAAACATGGTACATTCAGGAGCTGCGAATACAGCTCTAGGTGAGCCCCTGAATCAGTTCATGGTAGATTATGCTAAATAGTGAGCTGTTATTGGAGGTGTGGATGAGGACGTTTGCTGTTGTAATCCTTCTTTGCACCTTATTTTAAAGAATATATGAAACATTTTTCTCGTTGCCTTTTTAAAAATTTAAAATGGAGGGGAAGAA
>NW_022438948.1:0-2058 GCF_009761245.1 Sapajus apella
CATAGCAATAGGCTGCTTCTCATACTCACTGCATTTTTAAATTTTTATTTTTTGAGACAGGATCTTGCTCTGTCACCCAGGCTGGAGTGCAGTGGCATGAACATGACTCACTGAGCTCCTGAACTCCTTGAGCTCCTGAGCTCAAGTGATCCTCCTGCCTCAGCCTCCAGAGTAGCTGGGACTACAGGTATGCACCACCATGACTAGCTAATTTTTATTTTTTGTATAGACAGGGTCTCACTATGTTGCCCAGACTGGTCTTGGATTCCTGGACTCAAGCAATCCTCCTGCCTCTCCCTCCCAAAGTGCTGGAATTATATGCATGAGCCACCATGCCTGGCCTCATACTCACTGCATTTGAACCATCATTATTAGGAATGTCTCCTAACTACTGTTGCAGGGGTCAAGGGATATAGAGAGAGATCATTTACTCTACCTGGACTGCCGAGCTTCACCTAGCTAAACTCCTGAAATCTCAGCTTAACCTTCACTTTCTCGGGAAAATTAGTTCTAACTTCTCCCCATAGAATCAGAAGACATAAGTCCTCAGGAATCCTACCCTTGAATGGATTAATTTAAAATGAATAACCAGGCCGGTGCAGTGGCTCACACCTGTAATTCCAGCACTTTGGGAGGCTGAGGCAGGTGGATCACCTGAGGTCAGGAGTTCAAGACCAGCCAGACCAACATGGTGAAATCCTGTCTCTACTAAAAAAAAAATACAAAAATTAGCTGGGCAGGGTGGCAGGCACCTGTAATCCCAGCTACTTGGGAGGCTGAGATAGGGAGAATTGCTTGAACCTGGGAGGCAGAGGTTGCAGTGATCTGAGATGGTGCCACTGCACTCTAGCCTGAGTGACAGAGTGAGATTCCATCTCAAAATAAAAATAAAATAAAATAAAATAATCTTTCTCTGATGGCCTATTATCCTTTGGGAGTGAAGGAGGACTGTGAGTCATGGGAAGTATACCAGACATATAAATAGCATGAACATGAAATCTATGTCCAATATACAACTAATGAGTTAGAGTGAGCTAAAAGGATTGGGACAGGATGCAGTTGGAATGGAGGAATGCTTCATGAAAGACAGACATTGTGAATAGAATTTTGGAGAACTGAAAAGATGATACGTAAGAAAAGAGAAGTCTCATTATGCCATTGTTCTAGAAATGTTGACTCAAGATACATGGGAAACCATGGGAGAAAAGAAAAGCCAAGCAGTTGTGAAATTTAAGGGTTTCCTTTGCCTTTATCATCAAAATTCTGGAATCAGGTGTGATAAAGAACTGAGTACTGTATATGTTAGCATAAAAATGTGAATTGCATAAGAGAAGTCCACTGTATTTGAATTGCTTGGTTTGGAAGGTCCGGGGGGAAACAGAACCCAGATGTTTCTATCTGTTCCCTTGTGAAATCTAAGTAAAATGACACTAAAAGGCTAAAAAAGGAGAAACCTGTAAGAACAAAGTGAAAAGAAGTGACAATAGATGAGAGATTTCAACCTAGTTTTTTGTAGAAGGCTGGAAGCAGATGGCCAAGTGTCAACTAATTTAGCCAACCTGAGAGAGCTGACTTCCCCGAGGTAATGAGAGAATTTGACAAGAACCAAGCAATTCCCACCACAGACCTCAGGTCGCCTCAGGAAAAGAGACATCAATTTCTTCTGAAAAAGAGAGCATGGGGTGGGGAGGAAATTAGGATAATTGGTTGGAAGTTGTATAAGGAGCAGTTAGACCTGCAGATCTCACCCCCAACGTGTGCATCCAGCCCACCTGAGAGTGATCAGAACATGCCAAACAGAGCGTGCTCAACAAGGATCACTAACACTTGAGAAAAGCCTGCGATATGCCAGACAGAGATCAAAATAAGGAAATAGGGCCAGGTGTGGCGGCTATGCCTGTAATCCCAGCACTTTGGGAGGCCTAGGGCAGGTGGATCACCTGAGGTCAGGAGTTTGAGACCAGCCTGGCCAACGTGGTGAAACCCTGTCTCTATTAAAAATACAAAAAATTGGGCCGGGCGCGGTGGCTCACGCCTGTAATCCCAGCACTTTGGGAG
>NW_022438948.1:2158-4769 GCF_009761245.1 Sapajus apella
GGAGGCTGAGGCAGGAGAATTGCCTGAACCCAGGAGGCGGAGGTTGCAGTGAGCCGAGATCGCGCCATTGCACTCCAGCCTGGG
Source organism: Sapajus apella (assembly GCF_009761245.1). Taxonomy (NCBI): domain Eukaryota; kingdom Metazoa; phylum Chordata; class Mammalia; order Primates; family Cebidae; genus Sapajus; species Sapajus apella. Next base: position 2,243 of record NW_022438948.1, read on the forward strand.
TAACAAGAGCGAAACTCCGTCTCAAAAAACAAACAAACAAACAAACAAACAAACAAAAAATTAGCTGAACATGGTGGCGCATGCCTGTAATCCCAGCTACCTGGGAGGCTGAGGCAGGAGAATCGCTTGAACTCAGGAGGCAGAGGTTGCAGTGAGCTGAGATCGTGCCACTGCACTCAGAGCAAGACTCTGTCTCAAAAAAAAAAAAAAAAGACTACAGTTGAAAAACTTTCTAGGAGTTACCATACAATCTTTTTGGCACATTATCTCAAATTCCAGATTGTGTTTTCCGTTCCCATTTGTTTTCTCCTTCTGGTTTTTTTTTTTTTTTTTTTTGGTTTTTTTTGAGTTGTAGTTTTGTTCCGTCACCCAGGCTGGAATGCAGTGGTGTGATCTCTGCTCACTGCAACTTCTGCCTGCTGGGTTCAAGCAATTCTCACACCTCAGCCCCCTGAGTAGCTGAGATTACAGGCATGTGCCACCACGCCCCACTAATTTTTGTATTTTTATAGAGACACGGTTTTGCTATGTTGCCTAGATTGGTCTCAAACTCCTGACCTAAAGTGATCCGCCTGCCTCGGCCTCTCAAAGTGCTGAGATTACAGACGTGATCCACCACGCCCAGCCTGTTTTCCCCTTCATTCTAGTCATTTTTCCTTTTTTTAAAAAAATCATAACCTCTCCCTAAGATGCATACATTCTTCAATGACAACCCCCCCCCCCAAATATTGAAAATATTTTGCCTAAAGGAATTTCAGACAGTTGGTGATATATAGCTTGAAGAATTTTGGTAGGAATTACAGTTAAATCTTTTTCTTTTTGGCAGGGGGTGTAAGTTTAGAAAGAACATGTAATCTTGATCATTTCTTCATCACTTACCTGGTACACATTTCTAGTTACATTTCCCTGCAGTGCCTCTGAGCAAACATTGGGCACTGATTGAACATTTGCTCTAACTCATGCGAAAGGCTGCTTACTAGAGATTGATTTGTTGATTTTTAAAATGCCTCCTAGAATAAGAACCCCATTAAATTTCATATTGGAAAAAGAAACAGTATATATGATGGACACTACCAGAAATGTCTGTGTGCTCCATATGAACAATTTTTTGTAGTCATTAAATTGAACATGCCTCATTTTAAGAGTATGACCTTGAGTTGTCATTGCTTTAGAAAACATGGACTGGTTAGGACATCCATTAATGTCCTAGAACAAATGCTATAGCAGAATCCCCAAGAGAGGCAGGGATTTTACTGGTCTCCGGACACAGGAATCCATTTGTTGGAGCATGTGCTGAGTGTGATGAGCTGTAAAATGAAGTTAATTTCTGTGCCAGACCAAACTAGGTGAAAGACCGAGCAACCCGATAAGATGAGGGCTGTGTATCCTTTCGAAGGAACAATAACCAATAACAGCACTTTTTCAGATACTGTCACATGTGTGTTTTGGTTTCTTTGACAGGGCCATATAGAGCTATAAAGAGGAATGAAGTCTAAGTAATCACTTTAAATCAGAGTCTAGGAAGTCTTGCTGTGAAATTTTTAATTTTGAGTTGTACTTTATGCAGTGGAGTAGAAGATACCTATGGCATCCTCTAAGGGAAAAAGCTATTAGCGCCCATCTCATGAGTCTGTAGTTGGAAATTTTACAACAGCAGAATTGGAATTTTCTATCTTCTCTTTGGGGTAGCAGAGGCCAGGCGTGGTGGCTCACGCCTGTAATCCCAACACTTTGGGAGGCCAACTTGGGGGGATCACTTGAGGTCAAGAGTTTGAGAGCAGCCTGGCCAACATGGTGAAATGCCATCTTTACTAAAAATATAAAATTTGCTGAGCTGACATCGTGCCACTGCACTCCAGCCTGGGTGACAGAATCAGACTCTGTCTCAGAAAAAGAAAAAAAAGAAGAAAAGAAAAATTATCAAACCAGAGACAGCATAATATTTTGATTTTATATTTACTACCAGGAGTTAATTTTGTTGAAGTTTTGAGGTATTTTTCTGGATAAGATTCTTTTTAGGTTAGTAATAATTTTTTTTTAATTTCTATTTTCCATGTACAGTTTTTCTCTTTCTTTCCTTCTCTCTTTCCTTCCTTCCTTCCTTCCTTCCTTTCTCTCTTTCTCTCTTTCTCTCTCTCTCTCTCTCTCTCTCTCTTTCTTTCTTTCTTTCTGTCTTTCTTTCTCTCTTTTCTTTCTCTCTCTCTCTCTCTCTCTCTCTTTCTTTTCTTTCTTTCTTTTTTTTTTGACAGAGTTTTGCTCTTCTTGCCCAGGCTGGAGTGCAATGGCACAATCTTGGCTCACTGCAACCTCTGCCTCCCAGGTTCAAGCAATTCTCCCACCTCAGCCTCCCGAGTAGCTGGGACTACAGACGTGTGCTACCACTCCCAGCTAATTTTTGTATTTTAGTAGAGGCCAGGTTTCACCATGTTGGCCAGGTTGGTCTCGAACTCCTGACCTCACATGATGGACCCGCCTTGGCCTCCCAAAGTGCTGGGATTACAGGCGTGAGCCACTGTGCCCAGCCCCA
>NW_022438948.1:4869-11346 GCF_009761245.1 Sapajus apella
TTTGAGACGGAGTTTCACTCTTGTTACCCAGGCTGGAGTGCAATGGCACGATCTCGGCTCACCGCAACCTCCGCCTCCTGGGTTCAGACAATTCTCCTGCCTCAACCTCCTGAGTAGCTGGGATTACAGGCACCATGCCCAGCTAATTTTTTGTATTTTTAGTAGAGATGGGGTTTCACCGTGTTGACCAGGATGGTCTCAATCTCTTGACCTCGTGATCCACCCGCCTCGGCCTCCCAAAGTGCTGGGATTACAGGCGTGAGCCACCGCGCCCCGCCCAGTTTTTCTTTCTTCTGCTTACACTTGTTCTGCTAGACAACATTGAACAACATTCCATTGTAAGACTATAACACATTTTATTTTTTTGTCTATCAATAGACACTTGGGTAGCTTCTGTCTTTTTTCTTTGAGACAGGGTCTCATTCCAGTTGCCTAGGCTGGAGTATAGGAGCTGAATCATGGCTCACTGCAGCCTCGACTTTTCAGGCTCAGGTAATTCTTCTACCTCTCAAGTATTAGTACAACAGGTGTGCACCACCAAGCCCAAGTAATTTTTTATATTTTTTGTAGAGATGGGGTTTTGCCATGTTGCCCAGGCTGGTCTCAAACTCCTGACCTCAGATGATCCACCCACCTTGTCCTACAAAAGTGTTGGGATTACAGGCACGAGCCACCATACTCCGCCACTTCTGTCTTTGGACTATCATGAATAATAGGCCAGGCGTGGTGGCTCATGCCTGTAATCCCAGCACTTTGGGAGGCTGAGGTGGGTGGATCACTTGAGGTCAGAAGTTTAAGACCAGCCTGGCCAACATGGTGAAACCCTGTCTCTAGAAAAAAAAGAAAAAAAAAAAAAAAAAAGGCCGGGCACAGTGGCACACGCCTGTAATCCAAGCACTTTGGAGGCCAAGGCGGGCAGATCACCTGAGGTTGGGAGTTCAAGACCAGCCTCACCAACATGGCGAAACTCGGTCTTTATTAAAAATAATAATAATAATAATAATAATGTTGCTATGAACCTGGGTGTACAAATATCTTTTTGAGGCCTTGCTTTCAAGTCTTTGGGGTCATGTTAACTATTTTTTTTTCTTTTTTTCTTTTTTTTTTTTAAGACATGGTTTCACCATGTTGGTCAGGCTGGTCTTGAACTCCCGACCTCAGGTGATCTGCCCACCTCGGCCTCCCAAAGTGCTGGGATTACAGGCGTGAGCCACCGCCTGGTCTGTCTCCAGAACTTTTTCATCTCCCTCCTCACATTTTAAGTGAACACCAGTTACAAACCAGGTAGGCCGTGCTGACAAGAAACAAATGATAAGATAAACTTGCCCTCAGGCTGTTAAAAAGCTGGCAGGAAAGGCTCTCATTTCAAAGCTGCTACTTTTTAATCTTGCAAATGATGGGGCTTGAATTCATTTTTGGGCCTCACAGTTTCTTGGAAATGAATATGTCACCTGAATCTAGGTATGCAAACACAAAGAACTTACCCAAGCGTGTAGTGAATTGCCCTTGGTGAGATTAGAAATGGCTATTTTAACTCCTTATCTGGTGGGTCTATCACTCTCCTACTCCCACCCCTTGAAACAGTCTCTGCCCTTGACTCCTTGACAGGATGGCCTCTGCAAGGTCCTCCTGTCCTCCTCAAGGACCTGCTCTTCTAGCTATTTGAAAATATACAGTAAACCGTTGCTCATGATAATTACCTGGAATAGCTGCTGCGGTAGTGTCTTCACCTCTGGTCAGGCTCCCCCCCAATCCCTTCTTGCTATAGTAAGCGGACATTTAAAAACACAAACTGGGTTGTGTGCGATGACTCACGCCTGTAATCCCAGCACTTTGGGAAGCCGAGGTGGGTGCATCACCTGAGGTCAGAAGTTCAAGACCAGCCCAGACAACAGAGTAAAACCCTGTCTCTATTAAAAATACAGGCCGGGCGCGGTGGCTCACATCTGTAATCCTAGCACTTTGGGAGGCCTAGGTGGGTGGATCACCTGAGGTTAGGAGTTCAAGACCAGCCTGGCCATCATGGTGAAACCCCATCTTTAGAAAAAGAAAAAAAAAGAAAGAAAAAAGAAAAAAAGAAAAATACAAAAGTTGGCCAGGCACGGTGGCTTACCCCTGTAATCCCAGCACTTTGGGAGGTCGAGGCAGGCAGATTACCTGAGGTCAGGAGTTCAAGACCAGCCTGGCCAACATGGCAAAGCTGCATCTCTTCTAAAAATACAAACATTAGTGGGATGTGGTGGCACACACCTGTAATTCCAGCTACTTGGGAGGCTGAGGCAGGAGAATCCCTTGAAACCAGGAGGCAGATGTTGCAGTGAGCCGAGATTGCACCACTGCACTCCAGACTAGGCCACAAAGTGAGACTGTCTCAAAAAAAAAAAAAAAACAAAAAAACAAAAAAAACATTTTAGGCTGAGCATGGTGGTTCACGCCTGTAATCTCAGCACTTTGGGAGGCTGAGGCGGGCGGATCACGAGGTCAAGAGATCAGATCGAGATCGTCCTGGCCAACTTGGTGAAACCCTGTCTCTAAAAAAAAAAAAAAAAAAATTAAATTAATAAAATAAAATTAAAAAAAAAGAGAAAAAGTAAACCCATTGAAAATGTGTCTCTTATTGATGTGGATCATAATTAAACTTTCTTCATTCACATAATGGAAGATAAAGATAGGCTTTCCTTAAAACAAACTGATCTGGCAGCTAGCATATAATTTCATTCGGGGTTGGTTAATAGGAGATAGAAGATATTAAACATTTTGGCTGGGCACAGCGGCTCACGCCTGCAATCCAAGCACTTTGGAGGCCAAGGTGGGCAGATCACCTGAGGTTGGGAGTTCAAGACCAGCCTGACCAACATGGGGAAACCCACTCTTTAAAAAAAAAAAAAAAAAAAAGAAGATATTAAACATTTCACAAGATGAAACAAAATGAGATGACTATATTTAGCAAATGTCATAATCTGATTTACTAACGTAATTTTTACCTATTTTTTTTTTGAGACAGAGTCTTGCTCTGTCACCAGGCTGGAGTGCAGTGGCACAATCTCAGCTCATTACAATCTCCGCCTCCCCAGTTCAAGCAAATTCCCCTGCCTCAGCCTCCTGAGTAGCGGGGACTACAGGTGTGCACCACCATACCTGGCTAATTTTTTGTTTTTCAGTAGAGACGGGGTTTCACTATGTTGGCCAGGATGTCAGTTTCCTGACCTCATGATTTGCCCTCCCCAGCCTCCCAAAGTTCTGGGATTACAGGCATGAGCCACTGCACCCAGCCACCTCTTTTAAGAATAGCACACATTGGGCCGGGCGTGGTGGCTCACGCCTATAATCCTAGCACTTTGGGAGGCCGAGGCAGGTGGATCACGAGGTCAAGAGATCGAGACCATCCTGGTCAAAACGGTGAAACTCTGTCTCAAATAAAGATATGAAAAAAATTAGCTGGGCATGGTGGCGCATGCCTGTAGTCCCAGCTACTCGGGAGGCTGAGGCAGGAGAAATGCTTGAACCCAGGAGGCGGAGGTTGCAGTGAGCCAAGATCGCGCCATTGCACTCCAGCCTGGGTAACAAGAGTGAAACTCCGTCTCAAAAAAAAAAAAAAGAATAGCACACCTTGGGCTGGTGCGGTGGCTTATGCCTGTAATTTTAGCATTTTGGGATGCTGAGGTGGGTTGATCATTTGAGGTCAGGAGTTGGAGACCAGCCTGGCCAACACGGTGAAACCTCAAATCCACAAAAAATACAAAAACTAGCTGGGCGTGGCAGCAGAGGTTTGTAATCCAAGCTACTTGGGAGCCTGAGGCAGGAGAATCACTTGAATCTAGGAGGGAGAGATTGCAGTGAGCCAAGATCCCCACCTTTGCACTCCAGCCTGGATGACAATAATGAAACTTCATCTCGAAAAGAAAAGAAAATAGCATACATCAAATATGAAAGAATCACATAAAAGCTCTGAGAGTGTTATCCAGTGTGTTTTAAATAATTTGGTAGTTTCAAACACAATTCTTATCACATTAAAATGGAATCAGCTTTACTGATGCAATTGTTCTGCCTGTTTCAAGGTGTCCCCACCCCCACCCCAAAGTGTGGAGTCCCAGGATTGAGTATTGAGAATAGCTGAAAAAGAATTGCTCATGTTTAAACGTCAGTCTTTCTTAGCAGTCAATAGTTCTTCCCCGGCCTGCTTCCCTTTCCTCTTGGTACTGTCTCTCGGGAATGACATATTCTGTGACCAATGATCAGGAAAGGAGGGAGCAAAGTCAAACAGAAATTACCATTTCCCACTACTTACTTTACCATATATGTAAAATACCTCTGATACGGACCAAAATACCACATTTCTAAGGCCATGTTTCTTTTAATAGCTGTAAGATTAAACGGAAATGCGAGCCCTGAGGATTTAAGGTGACTGGAGTGAGCATTGAAACAGGCTTCCTCGGGACTCCATGTTTGGATCCCCTTCCATGAACACTCTTGCGCTTATGGAAGCTGTTTTTCTCTCTCCTGGATTTTCCCTCTGGAGTCCCCTTCCACGAACACTCCCTTCGTGGAAGCCTGTCTTCCCTTCCTAAACTCCATCTCTCTCTATTCCCTTCCACTCAGTGTGGAAGCTGCTTTCCTCTCCTGGATTCCGTCTTTCCGGATTCTCTCACTCAGTGTGAGAGCTGCTTATTTCTCTCTCCTTCTCCTGTTTCTCTCTCTCTCTCTCTCTCAAAATCACTTTCTACAAGCAAAAAAAAGAAACAGGCTTCCTTTTTGGGGTTCCAAGAGGCCTTTCCACCCTGGAGCAAACCCACAGATGCATTGGGATGGGTGAAACTGCATTTTCCTTTTGTAAAGCTGTTGTGATCCTGGGTAACTGTGGAAGTAAAAGATTGGAAGATAATTCCCTTCAGACTATTCAAGGTCTCATAACCCTTGGAAAGCGTTTGTGTTCGAAGACCTGACCTTGGCATGATCTACAGGAGTCAGAATGGTCAACACCTTTGGGAACCTCCATCTCCACTGGCTTGGTGGTCACAGAGAGAGGCTGACTCTAGTCTTCAAGACGCAACAACCAAAGTGCTGAGGACATGCCAGAGCCAGGTGTGGTGGCGAGGCTGTGGTCCTAGCCACCTAGGAGGCTGAGGCGGGAGGAGACTCTGAGCCCAGGAGTTGGAGCCTGCAGCGAGCTAGGATAGCATCACTGCTCTGCAACCTGGGCAACAAAGAGAGACCCCATCCCCTCTCCAAAAAAAAAAGAAGTTCTAGAACTTGCCTCAGGCCACACAAGTTGCTAAGTCAGAGCCAGCAATTAGAGCGTCTGTCTGTCTGTGAATTTGCCATCACAAGCACACCCGCTTTTCCCCACCTCCACTCTGCCAACACCTTTCTGTCCAACTATTCTGAAGTCTCCTTGTCTGCAGAACCCTTTTATGACCATTATCTCTTCTCACCCTCAAGGCAACTTTGTCAGGTCAGTGTAATAATCTCTACTTAGTAACAAAGAGGGAGTAAGAGATAAGCCCGCGCAGGGGGAGGTTGGAATGTCTGTGTCAGCCACAGCCAGACTGGAAGCACATCCTGTTGGGAAAGTGTTTTGGGATCTGACGCTTGGGCACAATACAGGGCATCTGGAGAAACACAGAAACCTCAGTTACCCGGTAGTTCAAGAACCTGCCTTTTCCAGAAAATATTGAAATGACTATAAGAAGCTAAAAAAAAAAAAAAAGAGTTAGAGACAGGGCTGGCAGAAGGGGACACCTTTTCAAGCAGAGGGGACAGTGTGATCAAAGGCAGAGGCAAAAACAAAAACATCGTGGTGAAGGCAAGAACGGAAAAGCATTCTGGAATGAAAATGTCAAACATAGCCGGGCGTGGTGGCTCACGCCTGTAATCCCAGCACTTTGGGAGGCTGAGGTGGGTGGATCACCTGAGGTCAGGAGTTCGAGACCAGCCTGACCAATATGGTGAAACCCCATCTTTAAAAATAAAAAATAAAAAAAAAAAAAAAAGAAGAAAATGTCAAACATTGCTCAGCCTTCAAGTTACCTTGCCTAACGTCAGGCGTATTGCTTGGATTGCAAGTTACATTTTCTTTGTTTTTCTTTTTTCTTTTCCTGAGACAGAGTCTTACTCTGTTACCCTGGAGTGCAGTGAGATCTCGACTCACTGCAACTTCCACTTCCCAGCTCAAAGGATCCTTCCACCTCAGCCTCCCAAGTTACTGGGACTGCACCTGGCTAATTTTTGTTCATTTTTAGTAGAGACGGGGTTTCACCATATTGGCTAGGCTGGTCTCGAACTACCAACCTCTGGTGATCTGCCTGCCTCAGCCTCCCAAAGTGTTGGGATTACAGGTGTGAGCCATCACACCTAGCTCTTGCAATTAAACTTTCTATATGGGCCGGGCGCGGTGGCTCAAGCCTGTAATCCCAGCACTTTGGGAGGCCGAGGCGGGTGGATCACGAGGTCAAGAGATCGAGACCATCCTGGTCAACA
>NW_022438949.1:0-11341 GCF_009761245.1 Sapajus apella
GGCTGCTGAATTTTGTTAAAGGCCTTCTCTGCATCAATTGAGATAATGTGGTTTTTGTCTTTGGTTCTGTTTATGTGGTGAATTACGTTTATAGACTTGCGCATGTTGAACTAGCCTTGCATCCCCAGGATGAAGCCTACTTGATCGTGATGGATAAGCTTTTTGACGTGCTGTTACAATAGGTTTGCCAGTATTTTATTGAAGATTTTTGCATCTATGTTCATCATGGATATTGGCCTGAAGTTTTTTTCTTGAGTCTCTGCCGGGTTTTGGTATCAGAATGTTGGTCTCATAAAATGATTTGGGGAGGATTCCTTGTTTTTGGATTGTTTGGAATAATTTCAGAAGGAGTGGTCCCAGCTCCTGTTTGCATGTCTGGTAGAATTTGGCTGTGAACCCATCTGACCTGGGCTTTTTTTAGTTGGTAAGCTATTAATTGCTGCCTCAACTTCAGCCCTTGTATTTGGTCTATTCAGAGTTTCGAATTCTTCCTGGTTTAGGCTTTGGAGGTTGTAAGTGTCCAGGAATTTATCAGTTTCTTCAAGGTTTACTGGTTTATGTGCATAGAGTTGTTTGTAGTAATCTCTGATGGTGGTTTGTATTTCTGTGGAATCGGTGATGATATCCCCTTTATTGTTTTTTATTGCATCTATATGATTAATCTCTCTTTTTTATTAATCTGACTAGTGGTCTATTTTGTTGATCTTTTCAAAAAACCAGCTCCTGAATTTACTGATTTTTTAATGGGTTTTTTGTGTCTCTATCTCCTTCAGTTCTGCTCTGATCTTAGCTATTTCTTGTCTTCTGCTAGCTTTTGAATTTGTTTGATCTTGCTCCTCTAGCTCTTTCAATTTTGATGATAGGGTGTGAGTTTTAGATCTTTCCTTGCTTCTTATGTGGGCATTTATTGCTATATATTTTCCTCTAGACACTGCTTTAAATGTGTCCCAGAGATTCTGGTATGTTGTGTCTTCATTTTCATTGGTTTTGAGAACATCTTTATTTCTGCTTTCATTTCATTGTTTATCCACTCAACATTCAAGAGCCAGTTGTTCAGTTTCCATGAAGTTGTGCAGTTTTTGAGTTAGTTTCTGAATCCTGAGTTCTAATTTGATTGCTCAGTGGTCTGAGAGACTGTTTGTTATGATTTCCATTCTTTTGCATTTGCTGAGGAGTGATTTACTTCCAATTATGTGGTCAATTTTAAAGTAAGTGTGATGTGGTGCTGAGAAGAATGTTTATTCTGTTGATTTGGGGTGGAGAGTTCTGTAAATGTCTATTAGGTTTTCTTGCTCCAGGTCTGAGTTCTAGTCCTGCATATCCTTGTTAATTTTCTGACTTGTTGATCTGTCTAATATTGATTGACAGTGGAGTGTTAAAGTCTCCCATTCTTATTGTGTGGGAGTCTAATTCTCTTTATAGGTCATTGAGAACTAGCTTTATGTATCTGGGTGCTCCTGCATTGGGCATGTACACATTTAGGATCGTTAGCTCTTCTTGCTGCATTGATCCTTTTACCATTATGTAATGTCCTTCTTTGTCTCTTTTGATCTTTGTTGGTTTAAAGTCTATTTTATCAGAGATTAGGATTGCAACTTCTGCTTTTTTTTTTTTGGCTCTTCATTTGCTTGGTAGATCTTCCTCCATTCCTTTATTTTGAGCCTATGTGTATCCTTGCATGTGAGATGGGTCTCCTGGACACGGCACACCAGTGGATTTTCACTTTTTATCCAGTTTGCCAGTCTGTGTTTTGATTGGGACATTTAGCCCATTTACATTTAAGGTTAACATTGTTATGTGTGAATTTGATCCTGCCATTTTGATGCTAGCTGGTTGTTTTGCCCATTACTTGATGCAGTTTCTTCATTGTATTGTTGCTTTTTACCATTTGGTACGTTTTTGTAGTGGCTGGTACTGATTGTTCCTTTCTATTGTTGCTTTCGGGAGCTCTTGTGAGGCAGGTCTGGTGGTGATGAAATCTCTCAGCAATTGCTTGTTCATAAAGGATTTTATTTTTCCTTCACTTATGAAGCTTAGTTTGGCTGGATATGAAAATCTAGGTTGAAAGTTCTTTCCTTTAAGGATGTTGAATATTGGCCTCCACTCTCTTCTGGCTTTTAGTGTTTCTGCAGAGAGATCCACTGTGAATCTGATGGGCTTCGCTTTGTGGGTGACCCGACCTTTCTCTCTGGCTGCCCTTAGCATTTTTTCCTTCATTTCAGCCCTGGTGAATCTGACAATTATGTGCCTTGGAGTTGCTCTTCTTGAAGAGTATCTTTGTGGTATTTTGTGTATTTCTGGACTTGAATGTTGGACTGCCTTGCTAGATTGTTCTCCTGAAGAATATTTTCCAGCTTGGATTCATTCTCTCCATCACATTCAGGTACACCTATCAAACATGATTAGGTCTTTTCACAGAATCCCATATTTCTTGGAAGCTTTGTTCATTTCTTTTTACTCTTTTTTCTCTAATCTTGCCTTCTCATTTTATTTCATTGAGCTGATCTTCAATCTCTGATATCCTTTCTGCTTGGTCAATTTGGCTATTGAAACTTGTGTATGCTTTGCAGAGTTCTCATGTTGTGTTTTTCAGCTCCATCAATTCATTTATATTTCTCTCTAAGCTGTTTATTCTCATTAGCATTTCATCAAACCTTCTTCAAGGTTATTAGTTTCTTTGCATTGGGTTAGAACATGATCTTTTAGCTCAGAGAAGTTTGTTATTACCTACCTTCTGAAGCTGGTTTCTGTCAGTTCATCAGACTCATTCTCCATTCAACCTTGTTCCCTTGCTGGTGAGGAGTTGTAATCCCTTGGAGGAAGAGAGGCATTCTGGTTTTGGGCATTTTCATCCTTTTTGTGCTGGTTTCTTCCCATCTTTGTGGATTTATCTGCCTGTGGTCTTTGTGGTTGGTGACTTTCAGATGAGGTCTCTGAGTGGATGTCCTTTTTGTTGCTGATGAAGTTATTTCATTCTGTTTCATAGTTTTCCTTCTAACAGTCAGACCCCCCTGCTGTAGGACTGCTGGAGGTCCACTCCAGACCCTGCTTGTCTGGGGATCATCTGCAGCAGCTGCAGAACAGTAAGGTTTACTGCCAGTTTCTTCTTCTGTTATATTTGTCCCAGATGTCAGCCTGAGCTCTCCTTTATGAGGTGTCTCTTTGGTTATGTGGGGGTCAGTGAGCTGCTTAAGGAGACAGTCTGTCTGTCAAGTGCTGAACTGTGAGCTCTGTTGTTCTATTCAGAGTTGTTGGGCAGGTACATTTAAGTCTGCTACAGTGGAGCTCATAACTGCCTTTTTTTCCGAGGTGCTCTGTCCCAGGAAGGTAGGGCTTTATTTATAAGTTCTTGTCATCCTGCGCCTTTTTTCAGAGATGCCCTACCCAGCGAGGAGGTAGTCTATTCACAGTCTGCCAGCAGAGGTATTGCTGAGCTGCCATGGGCTCTGCCCAGCTGCTGTGTGAACCTCCTTGCACTTTTGTTTATAGGGGTATAGTTAGAACTGCCTCAGTAATGGCGGACTGCCTCGATAATGGGAGATGACACCCTTCCCCCCACAGAGCTGGACTGTCCTTGGTCCAGCTGTGCTTGCTGTGAAACTCTCAATCCAGAGCATTTCATATTTCTGGTCTTCACGGGGGTGGGACCAGCTGAGCCAGATCACCTGACTTCCTGTTTCAGCCCCCTTTTTTTCAGTTGAATGGGTGACTCTGTCTCCCAGGCATTCCAGTAACGAGTTGAAATGGCACCTGGATTTGTGTGAGTTTTTGTGCAGAGACCCACTGCACAGGCTGAAACAGCCATGCTGGAGACTCATGGTGCTTTTCTGCCTGGGAATCTCCTGGTCTATGGGCAGTAAAAATTCGTTTGGAAATGCGGTGATCACTCACCTTCTATGTTTTCACTGGGAACTGCAATCCAGAGCTGTTCCTATTCAGCCATCTTGGATCTCACCTCTCTCTTAAAGACCTAAAAATTGCTTCAGCAGGACTTCCAAGGGAGCTGACCACTGGGTACTGGGCTCTGCTTTTCACCTGTTCCTCCTCCATCCACTGAGCCCTGACACGTAGCAACAGCACTACCAAGAGCTCAATATGCTTTTAAAAATGTTAGTGAAAAGTCTCAGCTGACCTTACTGGGAGTTAAAGGGATGACATTGTAACCCAGGTACTATGACTTAGGATGACTTTGGACTTCATGGCTGTTTAAGGTTAGCATATACTTCATGGTCAATTCATAATTCATAAGAATCATAATTCATAATTCAAGCTCTGGACAAATATGAATTTTAATTAGGCTAATAACTCAGCTGAATTTTGGGTTTCTTCCATTTATAGATCAAAATTCTAGTATTTTATAACTAAATGAAATTTAAGGGGTGGTTTCTGGTCATTGTCCAATTAACACCCATCTATTTGTCAGATAAATGTGAGCAATTTGAGCACAAACAAATTTTTCTCACATAAAATATTCCATTACCATTATCTTCTAATATTATATAAAATTGTATTTTTGTTGAGTTATGAGCTAAAGCCACGAGTATTAGATTTTATTTATCAAATTTGACTCTGCCATTTATTATATTTTTTTTCACCTTATCCTACTCCAGCTTATATATTTGGAAAATAATGATGCCAGAAGATAAAATTATCCTGCTAAAATTTGCAAGTTTAGACACGGAAAAGCAAGTTGGATGTGATCATGACTATGTATCTTTACAATCAAGCAATGGAGTGCTTATTAGTAAGTATGTTACATTTGTCTTTATTTATCATTTTAAGAGTATCTAAAAGACCAAAAAGAAACTAAAAGATCTAAAATAAAATTTCTGGCATCTGCCTATGGAGTAGCCATTCTTTATTTCTTTACTTTCCTAATAAACTTGCTTTTACTTTACTCAAGAAAATAAAAATAAAATAAAATTTCTGTACCAAGGGCAATCATCTTATCGTACATACTGTTCCTTTCCAGAAGGGTTAAGGGGAGGGTAGGTAAGAGTGGCGACAGTGAACAGCACACTGACCATTCTCTTCAGTGTTTTTCTAAGTTGGACACCAGATACCACATTTATTTCTCAAGTTCAATAACAGTATTGAATGCAATTGACGTCACAGTTGTTATAAAACTTCCTTTTGAGGCAATTTTTTAATCACAAAAGTGGGTACATGTTTATCAAATTTGGTAAATACAGATGAGCAAAAGGAAGAAAATATAAATCATTCATAACTCTGTCACCTAAAGATAATCTCTATTAGCACTGTGACATGTATCTTTTTACACATACACTTTGAATTTTACATTGTTTGATATAATTTTTTTCTCATAACACAATTGATCATTTCATGTCATTCAATTTCTTTTATTGAATACCTCTTTAAGCTACATAAACAAAACCGACAGATCTAATTTCATTGAAATACTACATGTTAAACATGATAGAAACTCTCCACAGCTGGTATAGACCTTGATCTCTAGGTCTCCATAAGTCTAATGGTTAGGACAAATAACTCTTCACACGTTTGACAGAAAGCTATAGACAAAGTGCTGTCCCAGGGGTTATAATATTTACTGACTAAATTATTTCATGCTCAGGCCTGCTATTTACACAGTAATTATTCTTTCAACCAGTCATTTGTTAATTAACTGTATATGAGCTGTTGTACTAGGTACTGGACATTTTTCGATAAAAAGCACTGTCTGCCCAAATAAGTTCGTAGTTTGAGGTAATCAAAGGTGTAACATAAAGTAGAGAATGCTGTTAGAATAGGGAATGTGCTGCGGTGATTCAGAAAAGGTAGCTCTTATTTCCAGTGGTTATCTGGTAGAGTTTATGGGAGAGCTGAATTTTGAGTTAGGCCCTAAAGAATGAGTAGAATTTGGACATGTGAGATAGGGTGAGAAGGCAAATGGAATAGCAAAGTCACCGAAGCAGGGAATATGGAATGATTAAAGGACCACTAAATAGCTTAGTGTGTTTAGACCAGACAGCTTGTGGAAGATGATGAAAAACAAACATGTGTAAGTTTCCACCACTTCTTAGTAATGTTATTTTACTTTCCTTGTTTTCTTTTTAGGTAAGGTCTATGGAAATATAGTGCCCTCACCATTGCTGACAGAGACCAATAAGGCCGCGGTTACATTTGTTTCTGACACAGAAGACAGTGGCAATGGCTTTGAGCTTACTTTTACTGCTGTACAGAACTCAGACGCAGGTGAGTGTTTCAGGTATTTACTTCCTTGCCATTTTCCCTTGATGTGGGGATGAGGAGTAGGAAATGCCTTTGGCCATTCACTTTGAATTTCCCCAATGCTTCCACAGGGTCAGGTTGTGAGAGTGTGATTATATTGGTAGAAGTGACAATTCATTCTGCCAAGTATCCTGATTTGTATTCCAGTAATGTAAGGTGTCATTGGTTCATTTATGCTCCAGAGAAATACATTATAAAGGTAGGCAACTGAGGAATCACTTTACTTCATAGAGAATTTAGTTACATTAGTTATGCACAACTTAATTCATCTCAATTGTTAAATTGCCATTATGACTAGAAGCTTTTGCCACTTGCCATTTTTTTTTTTTTACTCTGAAAATTAATTGGGTGTGTGTGGTTTTGAAGACTTTCAGTGGTTTAAAAGTGTACACAACAAAAAGTAAGGCTGCTCATCAGATTCCCATCCTACCACTGCAGGCAAACATTGATAACTTACTACAGTGTCCTTGGGAGGTATTTTGAGCTTTATTAATGTACATGCATGCATGCGTGTATGTGTGTGCATGTACATATGCTGCTTGGCAATGTCTTGTTCACTGAAAAATATCTTGAAGATCATTCCAGATGAGCCCACAGAGATCTTTTTAATAACTGCATAAAATATTGTATGATATGTCAGAATATGTTAAACTAGCTCCCTATTAACAGATGTTTACTAAGTTTCTAGTCTTTGCTCATACCAGCCATGGTGTCATGAATATCTGCCACTGTTGCCATGAATATCTGCCAGCATCTTTAGACACATGCAGTTATGTATAATTTCCAGAAGTAGACTTGCTTGCTCAAAGGGTTTGGTCATTTAAACCTGGTAGTCATTGCCAAATTGCCCTTCAAAGAGGCTGCAGTTATTTACATTTCTATGTGAAGGCATATAAGAGTGTGACAAGGAGCTTTTAAATACACAGAGGAAAATCCTTTAAGCTTCTCTCTTCTCCTCTTTGAACGTTTCTCTCCTTATGTTTCATTTGTACAGTTGGTATTTGAGGACTTTACTGTTGAATTTAGTCAAAACTGTATTTATGATGCTGTTGTGATTTTTGCTGATTCTGAAGAAGAGCACAGGTTAGGTAGGTAGCAGTCATCCTTTAAATATGAAAGTGTTCAACTAATCAGAGTAGTTGCAACATCAGCTGGCTTCCTTGGGTACCATAAGGTAGAGTGGGAAAGTGAATTTCTTGCTCTAGAAACTCAGAATGCCATACTAAGCTTTAAAACTCATAAGCCAGCAACTAATTCACCAGTAAAGTTTTTAATGGAAATGTGCAAAAGGTAAAGATCATTTCAGACTATATGTAAGGTGAAAAGGCAGTCCCAAGAGAAAGGATAAAATGATAACAATGAGTAAATTTTTGGCAGTTATTTAAGATAAATTTTAGAGCTTCCTTCTTTCTGTAATAATTTCTTCTGTTGCTGATATTTTGGTATTTGTGTCCGAGAAAATTAACCAAAAGCTGTAATTTCTATGTGGGTCTGACAATTAATTTTTAAGACATTTAAAACTTCAAATATACTTTTAGTTGTGACCTGACAATTTACTGAGTATGAAGAATTAACATCCAGCACTGTAATCACTTTTTTAGAATCTAGTATTTGTCCTCCAGTTAGGTGTTTGTGTGGGTAAGAAGCCAGGTTTATAGATGGACTTGTAATATTTATTTAGACATTAAGGGCAGGCTAGTGAGAGCACAATGCCGTGATTCTGCAGAACGGCAAATGTATAGTGTGAGGTTTCCGTGAAAGTGACTTCAAGTGTTACCTCTCTAATCAAGTATGCTTATGACCTGTTTGGAAAAAGGAATACACAAACATGGGTGTTTTCTTTTTTTAACCTGCCTTTTATTGTCTGCAAAGTAATAACCAGTTGAGTTTCTGTGCATACTGGAAATCAAATGTCCTTATTTATAGAGCTTTCTTGGGGCAGTTAAAATTACACTGCATTATTATTGTGAAACTAACATTTAATTCTCACGTGAATGTAAGGGTGTGCATACAAGTAAAAGTTGGAGAAAACTAAAGTAGTTGATTAGAAAATTAATTGGGTGATATTTTATTCTGTGTTCTGACTTTTTAACATTATAACTATAAATCAAACTTCCCTAAAATTTTTCAGCTAACCTTTGTGGAATCTTGACCATCACTTCAATATTCAGTTCTAGTAACATGATGGTTACACTTTTTATTTTATTTTATTTTTCCCATTTATTTATTTTATTGCATTTTAGGTTTTGGGGTACATGTGAAGAACATGCAAAATTGTTGCATAGGAACACATGTGGCAGTGTGATTTGCTGCCTTCCTCCCCATCACCTACATCTGGCATTTCTTCCCTTTCTATCTCTCCCCAGCTTCCCACCCCCCACTGTCCCTCCCCTATTTTCCCCCCACTGACCCCAGTGTGTAGTGCTCCCCTCCCTGTGTCTATGTGTTCTCATTGTTCAACACCCGCCTATGAGTGAGAACATGCGGTGTTTGATCTTCTGCTCTTCTGTCAGTTTGCTGAGAATGATGGTTTCCAGGTTCATCCATGTCCCTACAAAGGACCCAAACTCATCGTTTTTGATGGCTGCATAATATTCCATGGTGTATAGGTGCCACATTTTCCCTATCCAGTCTATCGTTGATGGGCATTTGGGTTTGTTCCAGGTCTTTGCTATTGTAAACAGTGCTGCAATGAACATTCGTGTGCACGTGTCCTTATAGTAGAATGATTTGTAATCCTTTGGATATATACCCAGTAATGGGATTGCTGGGTCAAATGGAATTTCTATCTCTAGGTCCTTGAGGAATCGCCACACTGTCTTCCACAATGGTTGAACTAATTTACACTCCCACCAACAGTGTAAAAGTGTTCCTATTTCTCCACATCCTCTCCAGCATCTGTTGTCTCCAGATTTTTTAATGATCGCCATTCTAACTGGTGTGAGATGGTATCTCAATGTAGTTTTGATTTGCATTTCTCTGATGACCAGTGATGATGAGCATTTTTTCATGTTTGTTGGCCTCACGTATGTCTTCTTTTGTAAAGTGTCTGTTCATATCCTTTGCCCACTTTTGAATGGGCTTGTTAGTTTTTTTCTTGTAGATCTGTTTTAGTTCTTTGTAAATTTTGGATATCAGCCCTTTGTCAGATGGGTAAACTGCAAAAATTTTTTCCCAATCTGTTGGTTGCCGATTCACTCTAATGATTGTTTCTTTTGCTGTGCAGAAGCTGTGGAGTTTGATTAGGTCCCATTTGTCTATTTTGGCTTTTGTTGTCAATGCTTTTGGTGTTTTGGTCATGAAGTCCTTGCCTACACCTACGTCCTGAATGGTTTTGCCTAGATTTACTTCTAGGGTTTTTATGGTGTTAGGTCTTATGTTTAAGTCTTTAATCCATCTGGAGTTAATTTTAGTGTAAGGTGTCAGGAAGGGGTCCAGTTTCTGCTTTCTGCACATGGCTAGCCAGCTTTCCCAACACCATTTATTGAACAGGGAATCCTTTCCCCATTGCTTGTTTTTGTCTGGTTTGTCAAAGATCAGGTGGTTGTAGATATGTTGTGTTGCCTCCAAGACCTCTGTTCTGTTCCATTGGTCTATATCTCTGTTTTGGTACCAGTACCATGCTGTTTTGGTTACTGTAGCCTTGTAGTATAGTTTGAAGTCTGGTAGTGTGATGCCCCCCGCTTTGTTCTTTTTGCTTAGAATTGACTTGGCTATGTGGGCTCTCTTTTGGTTCCATATGAAGTTTAAGGTGGTTTTTTCCAGTTCTGCGAAGAAGGTCATTGGTAGCTTGATGGGGATAGCATTGAATCTGTAAATTCCTTTGGGCAGTATGGCCATTTTCACGATATTGATTCTTCCTAACCATGAACATGGAATGTTTCTCCATCTGTTTGTGTCCTCTCTTATTTCGTTGAGCAGTGGCTTGTAGTTCTCCTTGAAGAGGTCCTTTACGTTCCTTGTTAGTTGTATTCCTAGGTATTTTATTCTCTTTGTGGCAACTGTGAATGGAAGTTTGTTCTTGATTTGGCTCTCTTTAAGTCTGTTATTGGTGTATAGGAATGCATGTGATTTTTGCACATTGATTTTGTATCCTGAGACTTTGCTGAACTTGCTTATCAGTTTCAGGATGTTTGGGGCTGAGACGATGGGGTCTTCTAGATATACAATCATGTCGTCTGCAAATAGAGACAATTTGACTTCCTCCTTTCCTATTTGAATGCCCTTTATTTCTTTTTCTTCCCTGATTTCTCAGGCTAGAACTTCTAATACTATATTGAATAGCAGTGGTGAGAGCGGGCATCCTTGTCTGGTGCCACATTTTAAGGGGAATGCTTCCAGTTTTTGCCCATTCAGTATGATATTGGCTGTTGGTTTGTCATAAATAGCTTTTATTATTTTGAGATACGTTCCATCAATACCTAGCTTATTGAGTGTTTTTAGCATAAAGGGCTGCTGAATTTTGTTAAAGGCCTTCTCTGCATCAATTGAGATAATCATGTGGTTTTTGTCTTTGGTTCCGTTTATGTGGTGAATTACGTTTATAGACTTGCGTATGTTGAACCAGCCTTGCATCCCCAGGATGAAGCCTACTTGATCATGGTGGATAAACTTTTTGATGTGCTGTTGCAATCGGCTTGTCAGTATTTTATTGAAGATTTTTGCATCTATGTTCATCATGGATATTGGCCTGAAGTTTTCATTTCTTGTTGACTCTCTGCCGGGTTTTGGAATCAGGATGATGTTGGTGTCATAAAATGATTTGGGAAGAATTCCCTCTTTTTGTATTGTTTGGAATAGTTTCAGAAGAAATGGTACCAGCTCCTCTTTGTATGTCTGGTAGAATTCAGCTGTGAACCCATCAGGATCTGGGCTTTTTTTGGGTGGTAAGCTCTTAATTGCTGCCTCAACCTCAGACCTTGTTATGGGTCTCTTCAGGGTTTCGGCTTCTTCCTGGTTTAGGATTGGCAGGAGGCAAGTTTCCAGGAATTTATCCATTTCTTCCAGGTTTATTAGTTTGTGTGCATAGAGTTGTTTGTAATAAGCTCTGATGATGGTTTGAATTTCTGTGGAATCTGTGGTGATATCCCCT
>NW_022438950.1:0-4801 GCF_009761245.1 Sapajus apella
CTGGTGGCCTGGGCGGTGTCCAACTGGAATCCACAGTCTGCCAGGGTGCGCTACTACCAGACCCTGCAGGCACATCTCAAGGTGGACGTGTACGGGCGCTCCCACAAGCCGCTGCCCCAGGGGACCATGATGGAGACGCTGTCCCGGTACAAGTTCTACCTGGCCTTCGAGAACTCCGTGCACCCCGACTACATCACCGAGAAGCTGTGGAGGAACGCCCTGGAGGCCTGGGCCGTGCCCGTGGTGCTGGGCCCCAGCAGGAGCAACTACGAGAAGTTCCTGCCGCCCGACGCCTTCATCCACGTGGACGACTTCCAGAGCCCCAAGGACCTGGCCCAGTACCTGCAGGCACTGGACAAGGACCACGCCCGCTACCTGCGCTACTTTCGCTGGCGGGAGACGCTGCGGCCTGGCTTCTTCAGCTGGGCACGGTGTTTCTGCCAGGCCTGCTGGAAGCTGCAGCAGGAACCCAGGTACCAGACGGTGCGCAGCATAGCCGCTTGGTTCACCTGAGAGGCCGGCGTGGGGCCTGGGCTGCCGGGGAGCGCGCTTTCCCCGGGCCTCACTGAGCGGGACCTCACCCACCTAGGGACTCACTAGTCTGGGGATTTACCTACCTGGGGCCTTACCATCTACTGGGCTCACTTCCCTGGGACCTCACCTGCCTGGGGCCTCACCTGCCTGGGGCCTCGCCTGCTGGAGGCTTTGGTGGCTGACATGACATTTACCTGGGATTTCACATGCCAGCCTTCATGGCTGCCAGGAGCCTGCCCTGTTGGGGACCTTGCCTGCTAGAGGCAGCACCTACTGAGGATCTCACCTGTCGGGACTTGACCTGCTGGGGTCCAGCTCCCAGGGACCTTGCCATACTGAATCTCACCTGCTGGGAGCCTCACCTGCTGGGGACCTCACCCTGGAAGGCACTGGGCCCTGGGAACCGGCACCCTCGAAGCCTTGCCCCAGGTGATGGTGCTGGCTGGCTGACCTGTGGTTCTACTCTGTTTGTAACCAACTGTGAGAGGTACAGACAGACAGTGCTTTACCGTTTTCAGACAAGAATGCTTTGAGGAAAACTCCTGTGTCCCTCACTCTAGGATGGGGTGCTCATGCAGGCGATTCTGCCCCCAAGGGCACTTGGCAATGTCCAGAGACATTTCCAGTTGTCACAACCAGGGGAGGATGAGGTCACTTAGTGGGTAGAGGCCGGGGTTACTCTGAACCCGCTACGATGTACAGGTCGGGGTCCCATAAACAACAATGATGGTTCCAAATGTCCAGGAGCAGAAAACCCTGTTCTAGAACTTTCTATGGCCCTAGAGGTCAAGCCGCTTGGTTGGGGGGGGTGGAGGTCAGATCCCTCTGGGGTCCTCTCCTCCAGCGGGCTTCCCGGAGTGGGCTCTGGCACGCACCCAGAAGTAAAAGTCGGTTTTCTGAAGATCTCAGGTCAAGAACTCCAAAGTCAGGCAAGCCCTGCATAGAGCCCTGCTCCACTGCTTAGGGGCCACAGGTGGGTTCTGAGTGTAAATGAGGACCAAGGGGGACCTGGTGTTGGAAGGTAGTGGTGAATCCCAGGTGTTCTCTGAGCCTCAGTTTCCCCATTTGCACAGTGGACATGCAGGCTCCAAGGGCTGAGTGGGGCCCACACTCTCCAGAGGTGAAGTTGGGCAAGGCTGGGATAAAGGGACCCTCTCTGCCCAGGGCACAGGGCCCAAGGGCACTGGATGTGTTGCCTGAGTTGTGCAGGACAGGTCAGGGAGGGGAAGCGTCCCCTGAGGAGGAGGTCAAAGGGTTTGTGTGTGACCGACAGCAGGGGTATGCACATGGCTGGGGGGACACTCGGTATGACCATCAGCAGGTCGGTGTCACGAACGCATCACTGTGGGTGTGACCTCGGCGTGACTCTGATAGTGCCCGCGGATGCGTCGTGATGCCCGCCCATGGTGCTATGTGGGTGTTCGTGGGTGGTGGCGATTCCCAGTGTGAGATGGACTGTGTGTCCCTGGGAGTGAGGCTTTGAGTGTTTGATGGCATGGGGGCCCCTCTCCGAGTGTGCGGGCCTCTCCGAGTCTGTGTGTCTCTCTGTGTGACCATGCAAGGCTGTGTCTGCATGGACCTGTGTCCTTGGGTGTGGTGAAGTGGGCTGTGTGCGGCCACCTATGGGGCTCTAAGCTGTGTCTGCCAGTGGCTGTGACCGTGTGTGTGGCCTTGTGGATGAGCAGGGAGAGGTAGGGTTCTTAAAATATTACAGGTCGGGCGCGGTGGCTCATGCCTGTAATCCCAGCACTTTGGGAGGCCGAGGCGGGCGGATCACCTGAGGTCAGGAGTTCGAGACCAGCCTGACCAACATGGAAAAACCCCATTTCTACTAAAAATACAAAATTAGCCGGGCATGGTGGTACATGTCTGTAATCCCAGCTACTTGGGAGGCTGAGGCAGGAGAATCACTTGAACCTGGGAGGCAGAGGTTGTGGTGAGCCGAGATCGTGCCATTGCGCTCTAGGCTCAGCGACAGAGCAAAACACCATCTCAAAAACATAAAAAAACTATTACAGGAGGGGAAACTGAGGCCCACAGAGGACCAGGGACCCAGGCCAATCATTCCTCCCAGCAGGGGGGTCTGCAGAGACCCCGCAGGATGTTGAGGGGATCAGCGTGACCTCAGCCTCCTGAAGAAGGTGCGGACAGTGGCTCCACTTTGCAGAGAAGGTGGCTGAGGCCCAGAGAAGTTGAGGAACTCACCCAAGGCCACACAGCTGCCAGAAGTGAAAGTCAGATCTCAGGTCAAGAACTCCAAAGTCAGGTAAGCCCTGCACAGAGGCCTGCTCCACCAGTTATGGGCTGCAGGTGGCTTTGACTGTAAATGAGGACTTCCAGAACATTCTGGAACATTCTGGGCTTGGGGGAAATTGCTGCTCTGTGGAGAATGCCAAGGGGGACCTGGTGGTAGAGGATGATGAATCCCAGGTGCTCTCAGAGCCTCAGTTTCCCCATCTGCACAGTAGACATGCAGAGGTGCCTGTGATGCCTCCCTGAGGCCCAGGTGGGACGGTGGAGAGGAATAGGGTGGGAGGGTGTGGGGGACCTAGAGAGTCTCTGCCAAGCCCCCTGGTGACCCCAGGCCTGAGCCAGCCTCGCTGGGCCCATCACTCACCTGTCACCCACACCACACACCTGGGTCCCTCTCCCCACTGCCTGGCTGCAAGCCAGGGGTCCCAGGAGGGGATCAGGGCCCTCAGCAGCCCAGGCCAGGGCTTCCTAACAGGCTGGAACAGGGCCAGTCCCCAGGGGAAGAGGTGTGGGGACAGGCTGCTCTGTCCCCTGGCACCCCTGGAGCCCCCGTGGTCGCCACCTCTACCTGAACTCATGTCAGAATGAACAGCTCCCTTTCTCAACTTCTCTTTCTCTCCCGCTAGAATTTCCTCTGAGGCTTAGAGGGACAGGGAAACCCTCCTTGGGTCCCACAGGGGCAGAGGCCCAGCCAGCTGGCCAACACTGGGGGACCCAGGCCTGCCCCCTGTGGAACCCTGGCACCACCCCAAATGTGCATTGCCTCCCGCCTGCCCCAGATCTCACGTGTGGTTCACGGCGCACCCAGCCCAGCCCGTGGGCCTTCTCCCTCCTCCTGAGCGACAGCTGCCCTTGGCTCCCAGCCCTGAGGCCCCAAGGGGAGAGAAATTTCCAGCAGGCTGGCAGCTCCACCACCCACCCAGCCCAGGCTGAGGGAGGACTTGGGGGTCTGATGAGGGCAGAGACCCCAGTGAGGAGGTCCTCGTGATCCCCCACTCCGGGCTCTTGGACAGGGAGGTCCCACCCAGCACCGGCCTGGTGAGGGCCAGGAAATCTCTCAGGTCCCACAGCAATGTCAGGATAAGCACACACTATCTCTGGCAATGGGCTGCAGCTCCTCTTCTAGATCTTAGTGGCCAGAGGCTGGTCCAGCTGTGGATCTGATGGCCAAGGGGCCTGGGTGGGAATCCCAACCCCCAGCCCCAGCCCTCCAGACTCCTGGCTACGTGAACAAGGCAGACTGCAGTTGGATGTCCCAGGAGGAGGGAACCAGTTCAAAGGACATAAGAAGGGATTCAGGTTGAAGGCCAGTCTGAGTGTGCGCCGTGAACTGCCAGGGCGGATCTCTGGGCAGGAGCTCCGTGGGCGACAGTGCCAGTGTGGGAATGACCACATTTGAGTGGGGTGGGGTGACCTCACCAGGAATCTCTGTTCTCTGCCCTGCTCTATCAAAAGAGCATGTGGCTGGGCGTGGTGGTTCACTCCTGTAATCCCGGCACCTTGGAAGGCTGAGGTGGACAGATCACTTGAGGTCAGGAGTTCCAGACCAGCCTGGCCAACATGGTAAAACCCTGTCTCTACTAAAAATACAAAAATTAGCCAGGCGTGGTGGCATGTGCCTGTAGTCCCAGCTACTTGGGAGGCTGAGGCAGGAGGATTTCTTGAACCTGGGAGGCAGAGATTGCACTGAGCCAAGATCGGGCCACTGCACTCCAGCCTGAGCGACAGAGCGAGACTCTGTCTTTAAAAAAAAAAAAGGCTGGGTGCAGTGGCTCATGCCTGTAATCCCAGCACTTTGGGAGGCCGAGGTAGGTGGATCACGAGGTCAGGAGTTCGAGACCAGCCTGGCCAACATGGTAAACATGGCCTCTACTAAAAATACAAAAATTAGTCTGGAGTAGTGGTGCGTACCTGTAATCCCATCTACTCAGGAGACTGAGGCAGGAGAATCATTTGATTCATTCTTCCGGGAGGCGGAAGGTTGCAGTGAGCTGGGATCGTGCCACTGCACTCC
>NW_022438950.1:4901-11340 GCF_009761245.1 Sapajus apella
AGGTTGCAGGGACCTGCGAACGGGGCCCCTGCCCCCAAGCGGGGGAAAAAGGGAAAGACTTTGTCTATTAAAAAAAAAAAAAAAAACAAAACCATGAGATTGATTTCCAGTCCCTGTTGAGGGACAGGACATGCTGGGAAGGGCAGCTGTGGTTAAATTGATCAGAATTCCTTAATGCCCCAGTAAAGTATTTACCAACCTCTACTTCCTTGCTGTTGGGGCTTAGGCGGAGTCTGGGTTCAGGTGTGATTGGAGCTCAGCCTGGAGTGTGGACTCAGCCCCCAGGAGCACCATTGTCTCAGCCAGCCCAGCCCTACAGCCCCCCACTGCCTGGTGATCACCACTGTGGAAGGGCAGGGCCCTGTGGGCCTCCACCAGAGACCTGCCCCTGGGTCTCTCACTCCACCTTCCTTCATCTCTTGCTCTTCTAGGTTTTCTGTTCCCCAGGCCAGCAGGGGAAACAAGGGACACAGTGTGGCCTGAGCTAGGATGGGGGGAGACAGAGGCAGCTGGAGGAGCCAGTGAAAGGGACTGGTCAGGCTGGGAGGGCAGGAGCACCCCTCTCTGGGGAGGCTCCCTGGAGGAGGTATCTGCACTGAGCCCTGAAGGATGACTGGGAATTAGGCAGGAGGCAGGGGGCAGAGAGTACCACTGTCCAGCTGGAGACAGCCTGGTGCATTGGAGACTCCAAATGACTGGCAGCAATGAACGCCCTCTCTCAGGATCCCAGTCTTCACAGCTGTGTGGAATGGAATCCCTCCCATCCAGGCTTGCCTGGGGCCCCAGTCTCAGAGGCATGTGAACCAGAGCAACTGCATCTTTTTTTTTTTTGAGATGGAGTTTCACTCTTGTTGCCAAGGCTGGAGTGCAATGACACGATCTCAGCTCACTGCAACCTCTGTCTCCCAGGTTCAAGTGATTTTCCTGCCTCAGCCTCCTGAGTAGCTGTGATTACAGGCACGTACCACCACGCCTGGCTAATTTTTGTATTTTTAGTAGAGACGGGGTTTCACCATGTTGGTCAGGCTGGTCTCGAACTCCTGACCTCCTATTCCGCCTGCCTCGGCCTCCCAAAGTGCTGGGATTACAGGCATGAGCCACCATGCACGGCCAAAACCCCATCTCTTAAGGTGTTCTAAAATACAAAATTAGCTGGGCATGGTGGCACATGGCTGTAGTCCCAGCTACTCAGGAAACTGAGGCAGGAAAATCGCTTCAACCCAGGAGGTGGAGGTTGCAGAGAGCCAAGATTGTGCCACTGCGCTTCAGCCTGGGCGACAGAGCAAGTCTTGTCTCAAAACAAGAAAATGACGTGCTTTCACTTTACCCTAGGGACTTGCCCTGAATCCTTCCTTGCTTGAGATCCAGGAGCCCTCTCTTGGGGTCTGATTGGGACCCCTGTCCTGGAACACCAGGACGAAGTGACACCAAGACTGATAGCCCCAGGAGTGACGTTTTAATCAGTCACAGACAGTGCCCTCAGCAAGGTAATGAGCAGAGAGCAGACACAGGTCACCCCTTCTGGAAATGGCCTGCCTGGGAGACGCCAGCCCCCGGTCCGGCCCCTTCCCCTCAGTGCCCACCGCTGGCCTGGGTCTGGCCGGGCACTGAGATGGTGGAACCCTAGGCCACAGGAAGCAGCCTCCTGGAAATGATTTCTAGAACAGGGAAGTCATCATATGTGGAGGCTGGACTTCAGACTCGGTCACCTTTGCACCCAGTTTCTGCCTCAGCGGAAGGATCGCTTGAGCCCGGGAGGCGGAGGCTGCAGTGAGTCGTGGTCATGCCACTGCACTGCTGGCAACTGAGAACCCAAGCAATTGAGCTCAGGAGTTGGAAACCAGCCTGAGCAACATAGCGAGACCTCATCTCTACAAAACATAAACCAAATTAGTGACAGAATTAAAGGCCATCCTCTCCCCAGGACAGCCTTCCAGTTCATTTCTCCTCTCCATCCCCGGAAGCTTACCTGGCTCCCTGGACTTCTGTGATTTACAGGACAGAGTGGGGAAACGGAGTGCTTTTGAGGTATAAGAGGAACTTGGTGAGGCCACCAGAGGAAGCCTCGGCCACCACTCGGGCAGAGGGCCCTCATCGCTTCCTGGGACACCTGAAACATCCTCCTCTTCCTCTCCACTCTCCTGTGCACCCACCCCCATGGCCTGTGCACAGCATATCCTGATAAAACATCTCATTAATATGGTAACCTAGCCGGGCACAGTGGCTCACGCCTGTAATCCCAGCACTTTGGGAGGCTGAGGGGGGCAGATCACTTGACTCAGGAGTTTGATACCAGCCTGGGCAACATAGCGAGACCTCGTCTCTACAACAAATAAACTGAATCATCCTGGCGTAGTGTTACATGCCTGTAGCCCTGGCTACTCGAGAGGTTGAGGCAGGAGGATCACTTGAGCCTGGGGGTGGAGGCTACAGTGAGTCATGGTGATGCCATTGTGCTTTCAGCCTGGACGACAGAGTGAGGTTCTATGTTCAAAAAAAAAAACAAGGTAACCACTGCTTGAAGCTTTGAACAGCTTCTTATCACCCTGGTGCTAAACTTGTCACCACGGACCATGGCTGAATGTGGCTGAGTTTGGCCCAGTCCCAGAATAAGCTCTGTCTCATCTTCCGCTTGTGGAGACCCAGCCTGCCGAGTTCCTGCAGTTCCTTGATGCGCCTGGACCTCTGCTTTGCACAGATTCTTTGTTTGTCTTCTGAGACGGAGTCTCCCTCTGTCGCCCAGGCTGGAGTGTAGTGGTGCGATCTCGGCTCAGGGCAACCTCCCCCTCCTAGATTCAAGGGATTCTCCTGCCGAAGTCTCCTGAGTAGCTAGGATTACAGGCACCCACCACCACACCTGGCTGATTTTTGTATTTTTAGTAGAGATGGGGTTTTGCCACGTTGGCCAGACTGGTCTTGAACTCCTGACCTCAGGTGATCCACCCTCCTCCGCCTCCCAAAGTGCTGGGATTACAGGTGTGAGCCACTGCGCCTGAGCACACATCATCTCCCCAGAAACCCATGGGGCCCCATACGGAACCCACTTTGAGAATCAGTGCTTTCTTCTTTAGAAACAAAGGAAGGACAAAAAAAAAAAAAAAAAAGAATCAGTGCTTTAGATCAGCCTTTTCACTTTATGGTTGGATGGAGCAGCTATGCACCCAAAGCCCCGTAGCCTTCAGGCCGCAGGTGGAGCCCGGGTCATGTCCTGTGTCTCCAAATTCCTGCACCCTTATCCAACCTTATGGGTGAAATTAGGAGATCCCAGAAATAGGCTTCCAGACAACATCCCGGCCACAAGGCAGAACACCCTAGGTCACCTGGTGAAAGGTGTGTGCCATAACGTACACTTCCTTGTTCCTCCTTCTCTTTGTTCGCACCTCCTCCCTGCCCTAGGAAACCTGCTGTGGCCTCCTCGTGGGCTGCCATCATCCACCGCTCGCTGCCCCTCCAGGTAAGTTCTCCTCCTCTGCTTTTCCTCCACCCGGAACCAACTGGGAGACCTCCCAGGAAAAGCCTCCTGGCTCTGTTCCTCCTCCCCTCGGCCCCCGTCCTGCCTGCCCTGATTCCGGGTGTGGCTGGGCTGACAGAAAATCCTGGCAGAAAGTCACCAAACTGTCCATGACCCGGAATTTGGTCAGCAACCCCTAGTCATAGGCAGGGGTCTTTCTGGGCACCACCGTGGGGGAGGGCAGGGAAGGTTCTAGGTCATTCGCCAAACCAGGAGGGAAAGGGATGTTCGTCCATCTCCATGGCAGAGCTCTGGGGTGGAATCCCCCTGCACTCTGACCCCGTCGGCACCCTATGTGCACTCACCTTTTCTGGCCTTGGATTCTCTCTGTCCTCTCTTGGGGTGGACTTAAGATGCAGGGTTTTTTTCTTTTCTTTCTTTCTTTCTTTTTTTTTTTTTTTTTTGAGACAGAATCTTGCTCTGTTGCCCAGGCTGGAGTGCAGTGCTGCCATCATGGCTCACTGCAGCCTCAGTCTCCTGGGCAGTTCTCCCACCTCAGCCTTGCTGGGACTACAGGTACGTGCCACCACCACACCCAGCTAATTTTCAGTATTTTTTTGTTTTTGCGTGTATGGAGATACGGTCCCATTATGTTGCTCACCCTGGACTTGCTTTGTTTTGGGTTTTCTATTATTTTGAGACAGAGTCTCGCTCTGTCACCGAGGCAGGAGTGCAGTGGCTCAATCTCAGCTCACTGCAACCTCCGCCTGCCAGGTTCAAGCAATTCTCCTGCCTCAGCTCCCAAGACTATGGGAGCACGCCACCACACCCAGCAAATTTTTTGTATTTTTAGTAGAGAAGGGGTTTCACCATGCTGGCCAGGCTGGTCTTGAACTCCTTACCTCGTGATCCCCCTGCCTCAGCCTCCCGAAGTGCTGGAATTACAGGCGTGAGCCACCTCGCCCCACCCCAGAGTGCCATTTTTCTGTCTTTTATTTTATTTTATTTATTTATTTATTTATTTTTTTATTTTTTTGAGACGGAGTTTCACTCATGTTACCCAGGCTGGAGTGCAATGGCGCCATCTCGGCTCACCGCAACCTCCGCCTCCTGGGTTCAGGCAATTCTCCTGCCTCAGCCTCCTGCGTAGCTGGGATTACAGGCATGCGCCACCATGCCCAGCTGATTTTTTGTATTTTTAGTAGAGACGGGGTTTCACCATGTTGACCAGGACGGTCTTGATCTCTTGACCTCTTGATCCACCCGCCTCGGCCTCCCAAAGTGCTGGGATTACAGGCGTGAGCCACCGCGCCCGGCCTTTTCTGTCTTTTAATAGGAAAAGATATCTTGGGTTCAGTTTGGGTGGGACCTCAGTCCTAATTACCCCCCCCCCCCGCCAATCACTTGTTTCCTCCAGTCCACCCTCCTGAAGGTCATTGACAAAGACTTCATTGTCTCCTAGGAGAAGGTACCATAAATCACGGGCCAACATAATTCCATCTTAATATCAGTGACTTTATAAAAATTTACCTTGTGCCTGAGCCTCTAGAGCCCGAGTGTAAAGCAGTGATTGGTCAAAATTCAGCCTCCCTCCCACTCTGAGCTCGGAGTGTCCCCTAGCGCCTGTGTTTTGAGTCTGTTTCCAGAACCTTGGCATGAACTTGGGACTTGGCGTCTGGATGCCTTTTGATCACACTCAGGTCACCTGCAGGGAACTCCACTCTCAGCACTGCAAGGTTTAGGCCAGCTCAGTCCCACAGAGAAAGCAGTCAACCACTATGTCATTTTGTTTTAGTTTTTTTTTTTTTTTTTTTTTTTTTGAGACGGAGTTTCACTCTTATTGCCCAGGCTGGAGTACAATGGTGCAATCTCGGCTCGCTGCAACCTCCACATCCCGGGTTCAAGCGATTCTTCTGCCTCAGTACCCTGAGTAGCTGGGATTACAGGCATGCACCACTACACCGGCTAATTTTCTATTTTTAGTAGAGACGGGGTTTCTCCATGTTGGTCAGGCTGGTCTTGAACTCCCGACCTCAGGTAATCTGCCCGCCTCAGCCTCCCAAAGTGCTGGGATTATAAGCATGAGCCACCACGCCCGGCTACCACTAGGTCGTTTTAAAACAGCTTCATCTGAGGCCAGGCACTGTGGCTCATGCCTGTAATCCCAGCACTTTGGGAAGCCAAGGCAGGCAGATCACGAGGTCAAGAGATCGAGGCCATCCTAGCCAACATGTGGTGAAACCCCATCTCTACTAAAAATACAAAAATTAGCTGGGCATGGTGGTGTGCAGGAGAATCGCTTGAGCCTGGGAGGCGGAGGTTGCAGTGAGCTGAGATTGCACCACTGCACTCCAGCCTGGCAACAGAACAAGGAAGTTAACTCACAAACCATACAGCGAGCCCATTTAAGGTGTACAAGTGAAAGCTTTCGGTGTCTTACCTTTTTTTTGTTTTATTTTATTTATTTATTTATTTTTTGAGACAGAGTCTTGCTCTGTCACCAGGCTGGAGCGCAGTGGCACGATCCCGGCTCACTGCAACTTCCATTTTCCAGTTTCAAGCAATTCTCCTGCCTCAGCCTCCTGAGTACCTAGGACTACAGGCACGCACCACCACGCCCGGCTAATGTTTTTGTAGTTTTAGTAGAGACGGGGTTTCACCATGTTGGCCAGGATGGTTATTTTATTTTATTTTTTTTTTCTTTTCTTTTTTTTTTTTTTTTTGAGACGGAGTTTCGCTCTTGTTACCCAGGCTGGAGTGCAATGGCGCAATCTCGGCTCACTGCAACCTCTGCCTCCTGGGTTCAGGCAATTCTCCTGCCTCAGCCTCCTGAGTAGCTGGGATTACAGGCATGTGCCACCATGCCCAGCTAATTTTTTGTAGTTTTAGTAGAGACGGGGTTTCACCGTGTTGACCAGGATGGTCTCGATCTTTTGACCTCGTGATCCACCCGCCTCGGCCTCCCAAAGTGCTGGGATTACAGGCGTG
>NW_022438951.1:0-4801 GCF_009761245.1 Sapajus apella
CTGGTGGCCTGGGCGGTGTCCAACTGGAATCCACAGTCTGCCAGGGTGCGCTACTACCAGACCCTGCAGGCACATCTCAAGGTGGACGTGTACGGGCGCTCCCACAAGCCGCTGCCCCAGGGGACCATGATGGAGACGCTGTCCCGGTACAAGTTCTACCTGGCCTTCGAGAACTCCGTGCACCCCGACTACATCACCGAGAAGCTGTGGAGGAACGCCCTGGAGGCCTGGGCCGTGCCCGTGGTGCTGGGCCCCAGCAGGAGCAACTACGAGAAGTTCCTGCCGCCCGACGCCTTCATCCACGTGGACGACTTCCAGAGCCCCAAGGACCTGGCCCAGTACCTGCAGGCACTGGACAAGGACCACGCCCGCTACCTGCGCTACTTTCGCTGGCGGGAGACGCTGCGGCCTGGCTTCTTCAGCTGGGCACGGTGTTTCTGCCAGGCCTGCTGGAAGCTGCAGCAGGAACCCAGGTACCAGACGGTGCGCAGCATAGCCGCTTGGTTCACCTGAGAGGCCGGCGTGGGGCCTGGGCTGCCGGGGACCGCGCTTTCCCCGGGCCTCACTGAGCGGGACCTCACCCACCTAGGGACTCACTAGTCTGGGGATTTACCTACCTGGGGCCTTACCATCTACTGGGCTCACTTCCCTGGGACCTCACCTGCCTGGGGCCTCACCTGCCTGGGGCCTCGCCTGCTGGAGGCTTTGGTGGCTGACATGACATTTACCTGGGATTTCACATGCCAGCCTTCATGGCTGCCAGGAGCCTGCCCTGTTGGGGACCTTGCCTGCTAGAGGCAGCACCTACTGAGGATCTCACCTGTCGGGACTTGACCTGCTGGGGTCCAGCTCCCAGGGACCTTGCCATACTGAATCTCACCTGCTGGGAGCCTCACCTGCTGGGGACCTCACCCTGGAAGGCACTGGGCCCTGGGAACCGGCACCCTCGAAGCCTTGCCCCAGGTGATGGTGCTGGCTGGCTGACCTGTGGTTCTACTCTGTTTGTAACCAACTGTGAGAGGTACAGACAGACAGTGCTTTACCGTTTTCAGACAAGAATGCTTTGAGGAAAACTCCTGTGTCCCTCACTCTAGGATGGGGTGCTCATGCAGGCGATTCTGCCCCCAAGGGCACTTGGCAATGTCCAGAGACATTTCCAGTTGTCACAACCAGGGGAGGATGAGGTCACTTAGTGGGTAGAGGCCGGGGTTACTCTGAACCCGCTACGATGTACAGGTCGGGGTCCCATAAACAACAATGATGGTTCCAAATGTCCAGGAGCAGAAAACCCTGTTCTAGAACTTTCTATGGCCCTAGAGGTCAAGCCGCTTGGTTGGGGGGGGTGGAGGTCAGATCCCTCTGGGGTCCTCTCCTCCAGCGGGCTTCCCGGAGTGGGCTCTGGCACGCACCCAGAAGTAAAAGTCGGTTTTCTGAAGATCTCAGGTCAAGAACTCCAAAGTCAGGCAAGCCCTGCATAGAGCCCTGCTCCACTGCTTAGGGGCCACAGGTGGGTTCTGAGTGTAAATGAGGACCAAGGGGGACCTGGTGTTGGAAGGTAGTGGTGAATCCCAGGTGTTCTCTGAGCCTCAGTTTCCCCATTTGCACAGTGGACATGCAGGCTCCAAGGGCTGAGTGGGGCCCACACTCTCCAGAGGTGAAGTTGGGCAAGGCTGGGATAAAGGGACCCTCTCTGCCCAGGGCACAGGGCCCAAGGGCACTGGATGTGTTGCCTGAGTTGTGCAGGACAGGTCAGGGAGGGGAAGCGTCCCCTGAGGAGGAGGTCAAAGGGTTTGTGTGTGACCGACAGCAGGGGTATGCACATGGCTGGGGGGACACTCGGTATGACCATCAGCAGGTCGGTGTCACGAACGCATCACTGTGGGTGTGACCTCGGCGTGACTCTGATAGTGCCCGCGGATGCGTCGTGATGCCCGCCCATGGTGCTATGTGGGTGTTCGTGGGTGGTGGCGATTCCCAGTGTGAGATGGACTGTGTGTCCCTGGGAGTGAGGCTTTGAGTGTTTGATGGCATGGGGGCCCCTCTCCGAGTGTGCGGGCCTCTCCGAGTCTGTGTGTCTCTCTGTGTGACCATGCAAGGCTGTGTCTGCATGGACCTGTGTCCTTGGGTGTGGTGAAGTGGGCTGTGTGCGGCCACCTATGGGGCTCTAAGCTGTGTCTGCCAGTGGCTGTGACCGTGTGTGTGGCCTTGTGGATGAGCAGGGAGAGGTAGGGTTCTTAAAATATTACAGGTCGGGCGCGGTGGCTCATGCCTGTAATCCCAGCACTTTGGGAGGCCGAGGCGGGCGGATCACCTGAGGTCAGGAGTTCGAGACCAGCCTGACCAACATGGAAAAACCCCATTTCTACTAAAAATACAAAATTAGCCGGGCATGGTGGTACATGTCTGTAATCCCAGCTACTTGGGAGGCTGAGGCAGGAGAATCACTTGAACCTGGGAGGCAGAGGTTGTGGTGAGCCGAGATCGTGCCATTGCGCTCTAGGCTCAGCGACAGAGCAAAACACCATCTCAAAAACATAAAAAAACTATTACAGGAGGGGAAACTGAGGCCCACAGAGGACCAGGGACCCAGGCCAATCATTCCTCCCAGCAGGGGGGTCTGCAGAGACCCCGCAGGATGTTGAGGGGATCAGCGTGACCTCAGCCTCCTGAAGAAGGTGCGGACAGTGGCTCCACTTTGCAGAGAAGGTGGCTGAGGCCCAGAGAAGTTGAGGAACTCACCCAAGGCCACACAGCTGCCAGAAGTGAAAGTCAGATCTCAGGTCAAGAACTCCAAAGTCAGGTAAGCCCTGCACAGAGGCCTGCTCCACCAGTTATGGGCTGCAGGTGGCTTTGACTGTAAATGAGGACTTCCAGAACATTCTGGAACATTCTGGGCTTGGGGGAAATTGCTGCTCTGTGGAGAATGCCAAGGGGGACCTGGTGGTAGAGGATGATGAATCCCAGGTGCTCTCAGAGCCTCAGTTTCCCCATCTGCACAGTAGACATGCAGAGGTGCCTGTGATGCCTCCCTGAGGCCCAGGTGGGACGGTGGAGAGGAATAGGGTGGGAGGGTGTGGGGGACCTAGAGAGTCTCTGCCAAGCCCCCTGGTGACCCCAGGCCTGAGCCAGCCTCGCTGGGCCCATCACTCACCTGTCACCCACACCACACACCTGGGTCCCTCTCCCCACTGCCTGGCTGCAAGCCAGGGGTCCCAGGAGGGGATCAGGGCCCTCAGCAGCCCAGGCCAGGGCTTCCTAACAGGCTGGAACAGGGCCAGTCCCCAGGGGAAGAGGTGTGGGGACAGGCTGCTCTGTCCCCTGGCACCCCTGGAGCCCCCGTGGTCGCCACCTCTACCTGAACTCATGTCAGAATGAACAGCTCCCTTTCTCAACTTCTCTTTCTCTCCCGCTAGAATTTCCTCTGAGGCTTAGAGGGACAGGGAAACCCTCCTTGGGTCCCACAGGGGCAGAGGCCCAGCCAGCTGGCCAACACTGGGGGACCCAGGCCTGCCCCCTGTGGAACCCTGGCACCACCCCAAATGTGCATTGCCTCCCGCCTGCCCCAGATCTCACGTGTGGTTCACGGCGCACCCAGCCCAGCCCGTGGGCCTTCTCCCTCCTCCTGAGCGACAGCTGCCCTTGGCTCCCAGCCCTGAGGCCCCAAGGGGAGAGAAATTTCCAGCAGGCTGGCAGCTCCACCACCCACCCAGCCCAGGCTGAGGGAGGACTTGGGGGTCTGATGAGGGCAGAGACCCCAGTGAGGAGGTCCTCGTGATCCCCCACTCCGGGCTCTTGGACAGGGAGGTCCCACCCAGCACCGGCCTGGTGAGGGCCAGGAAATCTCTCAGGTCCCACAGCAATGTCAGGATAAGCACACACTATCTCTGGCAATGGGCTGCAGCTCCTCTTCTAGATCTTAGTGGCCAGAGGCTGGTCCAGCTGTGGATCTGATGGCCAAGGGGCCTGGGTGGGAATCCCAACCCCCAGCCCCAGCCCTCCAGACTCCTGGCTACGTGAACAAGGCAGACTGCAGTTGGATGTCCCAGGAGGAGGGAACCAGTTCAAAGGACATAAGAAGGGATTCAGGTTGAAGGCCAGTCTGAGTGTGCGCCGTGAACTGCCAGGGCGGATCTCTGGGCAGGAGCTCCGTGGGCGACAGTGCCAGTGTGGGAATGACCACATTTGAGTGGGGTGGGGTGACCTCACCAGGAATCTCTGTTCTCTGCCCTGCTCTATCAAAAGAGCATGTGGCTGGGCGTGGTGGTTCACTCCTGTAATCCCGGCACCTTGGAAGGCTGAGGTGGACAGATCACTTGAGGTCAGGAGTTCCAGACCAGCCTGGCCAACATGGTAAAACCCTGTCTCTACTAAAAATACAAAAATTAGCCAGGCGTGGTGGCATGTGCCTGTAGTCCCAGCTACTTGGGAGGCTGAGGCAGGAGGATTTCTTGAACCTGGGAGGCAGAGATTGCACTGAGCCAAGATCGGGCCACTGCACTCCAGCCTGAGCGACAGAGCGAGACTCTGTCTTTAAAAAAAAAAAAGGCTGGGTGCAGTGGCTCATGCCTGTAATCCCAGCACTTTGGGAGGCCGAGGTAGGTGGATCACGAGGTCAGGAGTTCGAGACCAGCCTGGCCAACATGGTAAACATGGCCTCTACTAAAAATACAAAAATTAGTCTGGAGTAGTGGTGCGTACCTGTAATCCCATCTACTCAGGAGACTGAGGCAGGAGAATCATTTGATTCATTCTTCCGGGAGGCGGAAGGTTGCAGTGAGCTGGGATCGTGCCACTGCACTCC
>NW_022438951.1:4901-11340 GCF_009761245.1 Sapajus apella
AGGTTGCAGGGACCTGCGAACGGGGCCCCTGCCCCCAAGCGGGGGAAAAAGGGAAAGACTTTGTCTATTAAAAAAAAAAAAAAAAACAAAACCATGAGATTGATTTCCAGTCCCTGTTGAGGGACAGGACATGCTGGGAAGGGCAGCTGTGGTTAAATTGATCAGAATTCCTTAATGCCCCAGTAAAGTATTTACCAACCTCTACTTCCTTGCTGTTGGGGCTTAGGCGGAGTCTGGGTTCAGGTGTGATTGGAGCTCAGCCTGGAGTGTGGACTCAGCCCCCAGGAGCACCATTGTCTCAGCCAGCCCAGCCCTACAGCCCCCCACTGCCTGGTGATCACCACTGTGGAAGGGCAGGGCCCTGTGGGCCTCCACCAGAGACCTGCCCCTGGGTCTCTCACTCCACCTTCCTTCATCTCTTGCTCTTCTAGGTTTTCTGTTCCCCAGGCCAGCAGGGGAAACAAGGGACACAGTGTGGCCTGAGCTAGGATGGGGGGAGACAGAGGCAGCTGGAGGAGCCAGTGAAAGGGACTGGTCAGGCTGGGAGGGCAGGAGCACCCCTCTCTGGGGAGGCTCCCTGGAGGAGGTATCTGCACTGAGCCCTGAAGGATGACTGGGAATTAGGCAGGAGGCAGGGGGCAGAGAGTACCACTGTCCAGCTGGAGACAGCCTGGTGCATTGGAGACTCCAAATGACTGGCAGCAATGAACGCCCTCTCTCAGGATCCCAGTCTTCACAGCTGTGTGGAATGGAATCCCTCCCATCCAGGCTTGCCTGGGGCCCCAGTCTCAGAGGCATGTGAACCAGAGCAACTGCATCTTTTTTTTTTTTGAGATGGAGTTTCACTCTTGTTGCCAAGGCTGGAGTGCAATGACACGATCTCAGCTCACTGCAACCTCTGTCTCCCAGGTTCAAGTGATTTTCCTGCCTCAGCCTCCTGAGTAGCTGTGATTACAGGCACGTACCACCACGCCTGGCTAATTTTTGTATTTTTAGTAGAGACGGGGTTTCACCATGTTGGTCAGGCTGGTCTCGAACTCCTGACCTCCTATTCCGCCTGCCTCGGCCTCCCAAAGTGCTGGGATTACAGGCATGAGCCACCATGCACGGCCAAAACCCCATCTCTTAAGGTGTTCTAAAATACAAAATTAGCTGGGCATGGTGGCACATGGCTGTAGTCCCAGCTACTCAGGAAACTGAGGCAGGAAAATCGCTTCAACCCAGGAGGTGGAGGTTGCAGAGAGCCAAGATTGTGCCACTGCGCTTCAGCCTGGGCGACAGAGCAAGTCTTGTCTCAAAACAAGAAAATGACGTGCTTTCACTTTACCCTAGGGACTTGCCCTGAATCCTTCCTTGCTTGAGATCCAGGAGCCCTCTCTTGGGGTCTGATTGGGACCCCTGTCCTGGAACACCAGGACGAAGTGACACCAAGACTGATAGCCCCAGGAGTGACGTTTTAATCAGTCACAGACAGTGCCCTCAGCAAGGTAATGAGCAGAGAGCAGACACAGGTCACCCCTTCTGGAAATGGCCTGCCTGGGAGACGCCAGCCCCCGGTCCGGCCCCTTCCCCTCAGTGCCCACCGCTGGCCTGGGTCTGGCCGGGCACTGAGATGGTGGAACCCTAGGCCACAGGAAGCAGCCTCCTGGAAATGATTTCTAGAACAGGGAAGTCATCATATGTGGAGGCTGGACTTCAGACTCGGTCACCTTTGCACCCAGTTTCTGCCTCAGCGGAAGGATCGCTTGAGCCCGGGAGGCGGAGGCTGCAGTGAGTCGTGGTCATGCCACTGCACTGCTGGCAACTGAGAACCCAAGCAATTGAGCTCAGGAGTTGGAAACCAGCCTGAGCAACATAGCGAGACCTCATCTCTACAAAACATAAACCAAATTAGTGACAGAATTAAAGGCCATCCTCTCCCCAGGACAGCCTTCCAGTTCATTTCTCCTCTCCATCCCCGGAAGCTTACCTGGCTCCCTGGACTTCTGTGATTTACAGGACAGAGTGGGGAAACGGAGTGCTTTTGAGGTATAAGAGGAACTTGGTGAGGCCACCAGAGGAAGCCTCGGCCACCACTCGGGCAGAGGGCCCTCATCGCTTCCTGGGACACCTGAAACATCCTCCTCTTCCTCTCCACTCTCCTGTGCACCCACCCCCATGGCCTGTGCACAGCATATCCTGATAAAACATCTCATTAATATGGTAACCTAGCCGGGCACAGTGGCTCACGCCTGTAATCCCAGCACTTTGGGAGGCTGAGGGGGGCAGATCACTTGACTCAGGAGTTTGATACCAGCCTGGGCAACATAGCGAGACCTCGTCTCTACAACAAATAAACTGAATCATCCTGGCGTAGTGTTACATGCCTGTAGCCCTGGCTACTCGAGAGGTTGAGGCAGGAGGATCACTTGAGCCTGGGGGTGGAGGCTACAGTGAGTCATGGTGATGCCATTGTGCTTTCAGCCTGGACGACAGAGTGAGGTTCTATGTTCAAAAAAAAAAACAAGGTAACCACTGCTTGAAGCTTTGAACAGCTTCTTATCACCCTGGTGCTAAACTTGTCACCACGGACCATGGCTGAATGTGGCTGAGTTTGGCCCAGTCCCAGAATAAGCTCTGTCTCATCTTCCGCTTGTGGAGACCCAGCCTGCCGAGTTCCTGCAGTTCCTTGATGCGCCTGGACCTCTGCTTTGCACAGATTCTTTGTTTGTCTTCTGAGACGGAGTCTCCCTCTGTCGCCCAGGCTGGAGTGTAGTGGTGCGATCTCGGCTCAGGGCAACCTCCCCCTCCTAGATTCAAGGGATTCTCCTGCCGAAGTCTCCTGAGTAGCTAGGATTACAGGCACCCACCACCACACCTGGCTGATTTTTGTATTTTTAGTAGAGATGGGGTTTTGCCACGTTGGCCAGACTGGTCTTGAACTCCTGACCTCAGGTGATCCACCCTCCTCCGCCTCCCAAAGTGCTGGGATTACAGGTGTGAGCCACTGCGCCTGAGCACACATCATCTCCCCAGAAACCCATGGGGCCCCATACGGAACCCACTTTGAGAATCAGTGCTTTCTTCTTTAGAAACAAAGGAAGGACAAAAAAAAAAAAAAAAAAGAATCAGTGCTTTAGATCAGCCTTTTCACTTTATGGTTGGATGGAGCAGCTATGCACCCAAAGCCCCGTAGCCTTCAGGCCGCAGGTGGAGCCCGGGTCATGTCCTGTGTCTCCAAATTCCTGCACCCTTATCCAACCTTATGGGTGAAATTAGGAGATCCCAGAAATAGGCTTCCAGACAACATCCCGGCCACAAGGCAGAACACCCTAGGTCACCTGGTGAAAGGTGTGTGCCATAACGTACACTTCCTTGTTCCTCCTTCTCTTTGTTCGCACCTCCTCCCTGCCCTAGGAAA
This sequence comes from Sapajus apella, assembly GCF_009761245.1. NCBI lineage: Eukaryota > Metazoa > Chordata > Mammalia > Primates > Cebidae > Sapajus > Sapajus apella. The sequence goes on from NW_022438951.1 coordinate 8,302, forward strand.
CCTGCTGTGGCCTCCTCGTGGGCTGCCATCATCCACCGCTCGCTGCCCCTCCAGGTAAGTTCTCCTCCTCTGCTTTTCCTCCACCCGGAACCAACTGGGAGACCTCCCAGGAAAAGCCTCCTGGCTCTGTTCCTCCTCCCCTCGGCCCCCGTCCTGCCTGCCCTGATTCCGGGTGTGGCTGGGCTGACAGAAAATCCTGGCAGAAAGTCACCAAACTGTCCATGACCCGGAATTTGGTCAGCAACCCCTAGTCATAGGCAGGGGTCTTTCTGGGCACCACCGTGGGGGAGGGCAGGGAAGGTTCTAGGTCATTCGCCAAACCAGGAGGGAAAGGGATGTTCGTCCATCTCCATGGCAGAGCTCTGGGGTGGAATCCCCCTGCACTCTGACCCCGTCGGCACCCTATGTGCACTCACCTTTTCTGGCCTTGGATTCTCTCTGTCCTCTCTTGGGGTGGACTTAAGATGCAGGGTTTTTTTCTTTTCTTTCTTTCTTTCTTTTTTTTTTTTTTTTTTGAGACAGAATCTTGCTCTGTTGCCCAGGCTGGAGTGCAGTGCTGCCATCATGGCTCACTGCAGCCTCAGTCTCCTGGGCAGTTCTCCCACCTCAGCCTTGCTGGGACTACAGGTACGTGCCACCACCACACCCAGCTAATTTTCAGTATTTTTTTGTTTTTGCGTGTATGGAGATACGGTCCCATTATGTTGCTCACCCTGGACTTGCTTTGTTTTGGGTTTTCTATTATTTTGAGACAGAGTCTCGCTCTGTCACCGAGGCAGGAGTGCAGTGGCTCAATCTCAGCTCACTGCAACCTCCGCCTGCCAGGTTCAAGCAATTCTCCTGCCTCAGCTCCCAAGACTATGGGAGCACGCCACCACACCCAGCAAATTTTTTGTATTTTTAGTAGAGAAGGGGTTTCACCATGCTGGCCAGGCTGGTCTTGAACTCCTTACCTCGTGATCCCCCTGCCTCAGCCTCCCGAAGTGCTGGAATTACAGGCGTGAGCCACCTCGCCCCACCCCAGAGTGCCATTTTTCTGTCTTTTATTTTATTTTATTTATTTATTTATTTATTTTTTTATTTTTTTGAGACGGAGTTTCACTCATGTTACCCAGGCTGGAGTGCAATGGCGCCATCTCGGCTCACCGCAACCTCCGCCTCCTGGGTTCAGGCAATTCTCCTGCCTCAGCCTCCTGCGTAGCTGGGATTACAGGCATGCGCCACCATGCCCAGCTGATTTTTTGTATTTTTAGTAGAGACGGGGTTTCACCATGTTGACCAGGACGGTCTTGATCTCTTGACCTCTTGATCCACCCGCCTCGGCCTCCCAAAGTGCTGGGATTACAGGCGTGAGCCACCGCGCCCGGCCTTTTCTGTCTTTTAATAGGAAAAGATATCTTGGGTTCAGTTTGGGTGGGACCTCAGTCCTAATTACCCCCCCCCCCCGCCAATCACTTGTTTCCTCCAGTCCACCCTCCTGAAGGTCATTGACAAAGACTTCATTGTCTCCTAGGAGAAGGTACCATAAATCACGGGCCAACATAATTCCATCTTAATATCAGTGACTTTATAAAAATTTACCTTGTGCCTGAGCCTCTAGAGCCCGAGTGTAAAGCAGTGATTGGTCAAAATTCAGCCTCCCTCCCACTCTGAGCTCGGAGTGTCCCCTAGCGCCTGTGTTTTGAGTCTGTTTCCAGAACCTTGGCATGAACTTGGGACTTGGCGTCTGGATGCCTTTTGATCACACTCAGGTCACCTGCAGGGAACTCCACTCTCAGCACTGCAAGGTTTAGGCCAGCTCAGTCCCACAGAGAAAGCAGTCAACCACTATGTCATTTTGTTTTAGTTTTTTTTTTTTTTTTTTTTTTTTTGAGACGGAGTTTCACTCTTATTGCCCAGGCTGGAGTACAATGGTGCAATCTCGGCTCGCTGCAACCTCCACATCCCGGGTTCAAGCGATTCTTCTGCCTCAGTACCCTGAGTAGCTGGGATTACAGGCATGCACCACTACACCGGCTAATTTTCTATTTTTAGTAGAGACGGGGTTTCTCCATGTTGGTCAGGCTGGTCTTGAACTCCCGACCTCAGGTAATCTGCCCGCCTCAGCCTCCCAAAGTGCTGGGATTATAAGCATGAGCCACCACGCCCGGCTACCACTAGGTCGTTTTAAAACAGCTTCATCTGAGGCCAGGCACTGTGGCTCATGCCTGTAATCCCAGCACTTTGGGAAGCCAAGGCAGGCAGATCACGAGGTCAAGAGATCGAGGCCATCCTAGCCAACATGTGGTGAAACCCCATCTCTACTAAAAATACAAAAATTAGCTGGGCATGGTGGTGTGCAGGAGAATCGCTTGAGCCTGGGAGGCGGAGGTTGCAGTGAGCTGAGATTGCACCACTGCACTCCAGCCTGGCAACAGAACAAGGAAGTTAACTCACAAACCATACAGCGAGCCCATTTAAGGTGTACAAGTGAAAGCTTTCGGTGTCTTACCTTTTTTTTGTTTTATTTTATTTATTTATTTATTTTTTGAGACAGAGTCTTGCTCTGTCACCAGGCTGGAGCGCAGTGGCACGATCCCGGCTCACTGCAACTTCCATTTTCCAGTTTCAAGCAATTCTCCTGCCTCAGCCTCCTGAGTACCTAGGACTACAGGCACGCACCACCACGCCCGGCTAATGTTTTTGTAGTTTTAGTAGAGACGGGGTTTCACCATGTTGGCCAGGATGGTTATTTTATTTTATTTTTTTTTTCTTTTCTTTTTTTTTTTTTTTTTGAGACGGAGTTTCGCTCTTGTTACCCAGGCTGGAGTGCAATGGCGCAATCTCGGCTCACTGCAACCTCTGCCTCCTGGGTTCAGGCAATTCTCCTGCCTCAGCCTCCTGAGTAGCTGGGATTACAGGCATGTGCCACCATGCCCAGCTAATTTTTTGTAGTTTTAGTAGAGACGGGGTTTCACCGTGTTGACCAGGATGGTCTCGATCTTTTGACCTCGTGATCCACCCGCCTCGGCCTCCCAAAGTGCTGGGATTACAGGCGTG
>NW_022438952.1:0-11334 GCF_009761245.1 Sapajus apella
TAAAACAAAAACGGAGCTATGTAGCTGTATTATTGTCAAGGTGTATAGTCAACTTACAGAGTAAAACAGATGTGTGAATGTAGCAGTACAGAAACACTTTCTTTCGAGAATCTGGAAAGAAATATTTCCAGCCATAAACAGGCTAATACGAATTAGCTTAAGATCGCGTCTAAACCACAGGAGAAACGTCTATTTCAAACTGCTTTGTTGTGTGTTCGTTGATCTTAGGAAGTTGCATCTATGTTTCGTTTTAGCGAGTTAGAAACAGGTTTGTTCTAAAAGCTGCGTTTGGATATTCCTGAGTGAATTGTAGTATAGAGTGTAATGAGAAATATCTGTCTCTAAAACAAAAACATATCTATGTAGCAGAATGATCGTCAAGGTGTATATTAAACTTACAGAGTTAAACAGACCTGTGAATGTAGCACTTCAGAAACCCTTTCTTTGGAGAATCTGGAAAGAGATATTTCCAGCCATATACAGGCTCAAAAGAATTAGCGGTAAGATCGCGTCTAAACCACAGGAGAAACGTCTTTTTCAAAGTGCTCTGATTTGTGTTTGTTCACCATAGGAAATTGCATCTATGTTTAGATTCAGAGAGTTAGAAACACGTTTCTTCTAAAAGGTGCGTTTGGATATTCCTGGGTGAACGGGAGTATAGGGTGTAATGAGAAATATCTGGCTCTGAAACGAAAACGGAGCTGCCTAGCAGAATGATTGTCAAGCTGTATATTCAACTTATAGGGTTAAACGGATTTGTGAATATAGTATTTTTGAAACACTTTCCTTGGAGAATATGGAAAGAGATATTTCCAGCCATATACAGGCTCTTAAGAATTAGCTTTAAGATCTCGACTAAAGCACAGGAGAAACGTCTCTTTCAAACTGCTCTGCTGTGTGTTCGTTGACCTTAGTAAGTTGCCTCTATGTTTAGATTCAGCGAGTTAGAAACACGTTTTTTCTAAAAGCTGCAATTGGATATTCCTGAGTGAATGCGAGTATAGTGTGTAATGAGAAATATGTGGCTGTAAAACAAAAACGGAGCTTTGTAGCAGAATGATTGTCAAGGTGTATATTCAACTTACAGAGCTAAACAGATGTGTGAATGTAGCAGTTCAGAAACCCTTTCTTTGGGGAATCTGGAAAGGGATATTTCCAGCCACATACATGCTCATAAGATTTAGCGGTAAGATCGCATCTAAACAACAGGAGAAACGTCGATTTCAAACTGCTCTGCTATGTGTTCATTCACCTTAGGAAGTTGCATCTACGTTTAGATTCAGCGAGTTAGAAACACGTTTCTTCTGAATGCTGCGTTTGGATATTCCTGAGTGAATGGGAGTTTACGGTGTAATGAGAAATATCTGGCTCTAAAACAAAAACGGAGCTATGTAGCAGAATGATTGTCAAGGTGTATATTAAACTTACAGAGATAAACAATTGTGTGAATGTAGCAGTTTAGGAACCCTCCCTTTGGAGAATCTGGAAGAGATATTTCCAGCCATACACAGACTCAAAACTTTAGCGGTAACATCTCATCTAAACCACAGGAAAAACGTCTCTTTCAAACTGCTCTGCTTCTTGTTCGTTCACCTTAGGAAGTTGCATCTATGTTTAGACTCTGCGAGTTAGAAACACGTTTCTTCTGAATGCTGCGTTTGGATATTCCTGAGTGAACGGGAGCATAGGGTGTAATGAAAAATATCTGGCTCTAAAACATAAACGGATCTATCAAGCAGAATGATTGTCAAGGTGTATATTCACCGTTCAGAGTTAAACAGATGTGTGAATGTAGCTGTTCAGAAACCCTTTCCTTGGAGAATATGGAAAGAGATATTTCCAGCCATATACAGGGTCTTAAGACTTAGCTTTAACATCGCGTCTAATTCACAGGAGAAACGTCTCTTTCAAACTGCTCTGCTGTGTGTTCGTTCATCTTAATAAGTTGCATCTATGTTTAGATTCAGCGAGTTAGAAACACTATTCTCCAAAAAGCTGCGTTTGGATATTCCTGAGTGAATGGGAGTATAGGGTGTAATTGGAAATACGCGGCTAAAACACAAAAACGGAGCTATGTGGCACAATGATTGTCAAGGTGTATATTCAACGTGGAGAGTGAAACAGATATGTGAATGTAGCAGTTCAGACAATCTTTCTTTGGAGAATCTGTAAAGAGATATTTCCATCCATATACAGGCTCATAAGAATTAGCGGTAAGATCGCGTCTAAACCACAGGAGAAACGTCTCTTTCAAACTACACTTCTGTATTTGTTTCACCGTAGGAAGTTGCATCTATGTTTAGATTCAGCGAGTTAGAAACACGTTACTTCTAAGAGCTGCGTTTGAATATTCGTTAGTGAATGGGAGAATATTGTGTAATGAGAAATATCTGGCTGTAAAAAAAAACGGATCTATGTCGCTGAATGATTGTCAAGGTGTATATTCAACTTACAGAGTTAAACAGAAGTGTGAATGTAGCAGTTTTGAAACACTTTCTTTCGAGAATCTGGACAGAGATATTTCCAGCCAAATACAGACACAAACACATTAGCTTTAAGATCGCGTCTAAACCACAGGAGAATCGTCTCTTTCAAACTGCTCTTCTGTGTGTTCATTGACCTTAGGAAGTTGCATGTATATTTCGATTCAGCGAGTTAGAAAAACGTTTCTTCTAAAAGCTGCGTTTCGGTATTCCTCAGTTAATGGGAGTATAGTGTGTAATGAGAAATATCTGGTTCTAAAACAAAAACGGAGGTATGTAGCAGAATGATTGTCAAGTTGTTTATTCAACTTACAGAGCTAAACAGTTATGTGAACGTAGCAGTTCAGAAATCCTTTCTTTGGAGAATCTGGAAAGGGATATTTCCAGCCATACACAGGCTCATAAGAATTAGCTTTAAGATCCCGGGTAAACCACAGGAGGAACGACTGTTTCAAACTGTTCTGCTGTGTGTTCGTTGATCTTAGGAAATTGCATCTATGTTTAGATTCAGCGAGTTAGAAACACGTTTCTTCTAAAAGCTGCGTTTGGATACTCCTGCGTGAATGGGAGTATACGGTGTAATGAGAAATATCTGGCTCTAAAACAAAAACGGAGCTATGTAGCAGTACGATTGTCAAGGTGTACATTCAACTTACAGAGTTAAACAGATGTGTTAATGTAGCTGTTTAGAAACCCTTTCTTTGGAGAATCTGGAAAGAGATATTTCCAGCCATATACAGCCTCATAAAGAATTAGCTTTAAGATCACGTTTAATCACAGGAGAAAAGTCTCTTTCAAACTGCTCTGCTATGTGTTCGTTCACCTTAGGAAGTTGCATCTATTTATAGATTCAGCGAGTTAGAAACACGTTTTTTATGAAAGCTGCATTTGGATATTCCTGAGTGAATGGGAGTATAGGGTGTAATGAGAAATATCTGGCTCTAAAACAAAAACGGAGCTATGTAGCAGAATGATTGTCAAGGTATATATTCGACTTATGGAGTTAAACAGATGTGTGATTGTAGCAGTTCAGAAAACCTTTCTTTGGAGAATCTGGAAAGAGCTATTTCCAGCCATATACAGGATCATAAGAATTAGCGGTAAGATCGCGTCTAAACCACAGGAGAAACGTCTCTTTCATACTGCTCTGCTTTGTGTTCGTTCACCTTAGGAAGTTGCATCTATGTTTAGACTCAGCGAGTTAGAAACAAGTTTGTTCTCAAAGCTGCGTTTCGACATTCCTGAGTGAATGGGAGTATAGGGCATAAGAAGAAATATCTGGCTTTAAAACAAAAACGGAGCTATGTAGCAGAGTGATACTCAAGGTGTATATTCAACTTACAGAGTTAAATAGATGTGTGAATATAGCAGAATAGAAAGCATTTCTTTGGAGAATCTGGTAACAGATATTTCAGGCCATACACAGGCTCATAAGAATTAGCCATATGATCGCGTCTAAACAACGGGAGAAACATCTCTTTCAAACCACTCTACTGTATTTGGTTCACCTTAGGAAGTTGCATCTATGTTTAGATTCAGGGAGTTAGAAACACGTTTCTTGTAAAAGCTGCGTTTGTATATTCCTGAGTCAATGGGAGTATAGGGTGTAATGATTAATATCTGTCTCTAAAACAAAAATGGAGCTACGTAGCAGAACGATTGTCAAGGTGTATATTCAACTTGCAAAGGTAAACAGATGTGTGAATGTAAAAGTTCAGAAACCCTTTCTTTGGAGAATCTGGAAAGGGATGTTTCCAGCCATATACAGACTCTTAAGAATTAGATTTAAGATCGCGTCTAAATCACAGGAGAAACGTCTCTTTCAAACTGCTCTACAGTGTGTTCAGTCACCTTAGGAACTTGCATCTATGTTTAGATTCAACGAGTTAGAAACACGTTTCTCCTAAAAGCTTCCTTTGGATATTCCTGAGTGAATGGGAGTAAAGGGTGTAATGAGAAATATCTGGCTGTAAAACAAAAAGGGAGCTATATAGCACAATGATTGTCAAGGTGTATATTCGACTTAGAGAGGTAAACAGATGCGTGAATGTAGCAGTTCAGAAAACCTTTTTTTTGGAGAATCTGAAAAGAGATATTTCCAGGCATATACAGGATCATAAGAATTAGCTGTAACATCGCCTCTAAATCACAGGAGAAACGTCTATTTCAAACTGCTCTACTGTGTGTTCGTTCAGCTTAGGAAGTTGCATCTATGTTTATATTCAGCGAGTTAGAAACACGTTTCTCCAAAAAGCTGCGTCTGGATATTCCTGAGTGAATGGGAGTATAGGGTGTAATGAGAAATATCTGGCTCTAAAACAAAAACGGAGCCATGTATCAGAATGATTGTCAAGGTGTACATTCAACTTGGAGAGTTAAACAGATATGTGAATGCATCAGTTCAGAAAGCCTTTCTTTACAGAATCTCGAAAGAGATATTTCCAGGCATATACATGCTCATAAGAATTAGCGGTACGATGGCGTCCAAACGACAGGAGAAACGTCTCTTTCAAACTGCTCTGCTTTGTGTTCGTTGACCTTAGGAAGTTGCATCTATGTTTCGTTTCAGCGAGTTAGAAACACGTTTGTTCTAAAAGCTGCGTTTGGATATTCGTGAGTGAATGGAAGTATAGTGTGTAATGAGAAATATCTGCCTGTAAAACAAAAACGGAGCTATGTAGCAAATGTTTGTCAAGGTATATATTCGACTTAGGGAGTTAAACAGATGTGTGAATGTAGCAGTTCAGAAAAGCTTTCTTTGGAGAATCTGGAAAGAGATATTTCCAGCCATATACAGGATCATAAGAATTAGCGGTAAGATCGCGTCTAAACCACAGGAGAAACGTCTCTTTCAAACTGCTCTGCTATGAGTTCGTTCACCTTAGGATGTTGCATCTATGTTTAGATTCAGCGAGTTAGAAACACGTTTCTTCCAAAGGCTGCTTTTGGATATTCCTGAGTGAATGGGAGTATAGTGTGTAATGAGAAATATCTGGCTATAAAACAAAAACGGAGCTATGTAGCTGAATGATTGTCAAGGTGTCTATTCAACTTATAGAGGTGAACAGATGTGTGAATGTAGCAGTTCAGAAACACTTTCTCTCGACAATCTGGAAAGAGATATTTCCAGCCATATACAGCCTCATAAAGAATTAGCTTTAAGATCGCGTCTAAAACACAGGAGAAACGTCTCTTTCAAACTTCTCTGCTGTGTGTTCGTTGACGTTAGGAAGTTGCATCCATGTTTAGATTCAACGAGTTAGAAACACGTTTCTCCTAATAGCTGCGTTTGGATATTCCTGAGTGAATGGGAGTATAGGGTGTAATGAAAAATATCTTTCTCTAAAACAAAAACGGAGCTATCTAGCACAATGATTGTCAAGCTGTATATTCACCTTACAGAATTAAGCAAATGTGTTAATATAGCAGTTCAGAAACACTTTCTTTAAAGAATCTTGAAAGAGATATTTCCAGCCATATACAGGCACATACGAATTATCATTAAGATAGCGTCTAAATCACAGGAGAAACGTCTCTTTCAAACTGCTCTGCTGTGTGTTCCTTCAACTTAGTAAGTTGCATCTATGTTTCGATTCAGCTAGTTAGAAACACGTTTCTTCTAAAAGCTACGTTTGGATATTCCTGAGTGAATGGGAGTATAGGGTGTAATAAGAAATATCTGGCTGTAAAGCAAAAACGGAGCTATGTAATAGAATGATTGTCAAGGGGTATATTCGACATAGAGATTTAAACAGATGTGTGAATTTAGTAGTGCAGGAAACCTTTCTTTGGAGAATCCGGAAAGAGATATTTCCAGCCATATACAAGCTCTTAAGAATTAGCGGTAAGATCGCGTCTAAACCACGGGAGAAACGGCTCTTTCAAACTGATCTGCTATTTGTTCGTTCACCTTAGGAATTTGCATCTATGTTTAGAGTCAGCGAGTTAGAAACACGTTTCTTCTAAAAGCTGCGATTGGAAATTATTGAGTGAATGTTAGTATAGTGTGTAATGAGAAATATGTGGCTGTAATACAAAAACGGAGCTAAGTAGCAGAATTATTGTCAATGTGTATATTAAACTTACAGAGTTAAACTGTTGGGTGAATGTAGCAGTTGAGGAACCCTTTCTTCGGAGAATCTGGAATGAGATATTTCAAGCCATATAAAGGCTAAAAAGAATTAGCGGTAAGATCGGGTCTAAACCACAGGAGAAACGTCTCTTTCAAACTACAATGCTGTATTTGTTTCACCTTAGGAAGTTGCATCTATGTTTAGATTCAGCGAGTAAGAAACACGTTTCTTCTAAAGGCTGCGTTTGGATATTCCTGAGTGAATGGGAGTATAGGCCGTAATGAGAAATATCTGGCTCTAAAACAAAAACGGAATTATGTAGCAGAATGGTTGTCAAGGTGTGTATTCACCTTACAGAGTTAGACAGATGTGTGAATGTAGCAGTTCAGAAAACCTTTCTTTGGAGAATCTGGAAAGAGATATTTCCAGCCATATACAGACTCTTAAGAATTAGCTTTAAGACCGCGTCTAAACCACAGGAGAAACGTCTCTTTCAAACTGCTCTGGTATGTGTACTTTGAACTTAGGAAGTTGCATCTATGTTTAGATTCAGCGAGTTAGAAACACGTTTCTTCTAAAAGCTGCGTTTCGATAGTCCTGAGTGAATGGGAGTATAGGGTGTAATGAGAAATATCTGTCTCTAAAACAAAAACGGAGATCTGTAGCAGAATGATTGTCAAGGTGTATATTAAAGTTACAGAGTGAAACAGTTGTGTGAATGTAGCAGTTTAGGAACCCTTTCTTTGTAGAATCTGCAAAGAGATATTTCCAGCCATATACAGGCTCATAAAAGTTAGCTTTCAGATCCCGTCTAAACCATAGGAGAAGCGTCTGTTTCAAAGTGCTCCGCTGTGTGTTCGTTGACCTTAGGAAGTTTCATCTATATTTGGATTCAGCGAGTTAGAAACACGTTTCTTCTAAAATGTGCATTTCGATATTCCTGAGTGAAAGGGAGTATACGTTGTAATGAGAAATATCTGGTTATAAAACAAAGACGGAGATATGTAGCGGAATGATTGTGAAGGTGTATATTCAACTTAGAGAGTTAACCAGATGTGTGAATGTAGCGGTTCAGAAACACTTTCTTTCAAGAATCTGGAAAGAGATATTTCCAGGAATATACCTGCTCATAAAATTTAGGTTTAAGATCTCATGTAAACCACAGGAGAAACGTCTCTTTCAAACTGCTCTGCTGTGTGTTCGTTGACCTTAGGAATTTGCATCTATGTTTCGATTCAGCGAGTTAGAAACACGTTTCTTCTAAAAGATGCGTTTCGATATTCCTGAGTCAATGGGAGTATAGGGTGTAATGAGAAATATCTGGCTGTAAAGCAAAAACGGAGCTATGAAGCAGAATGATTGTCAAGGTGTATATTCAACTTACAGAGTCAAACAGATGTGTGAATGTAGTAGTTCAGAAACCCTGTCTTGGGAGAATCTGGAAAGAGATATTTCCAGCCATACACAAGCTCATAAGAATTAGCTTTAAGACCGCGTCTAAACCACAGGAGAAACGTCTCTTTCAAACTGCTCTGGTATGTGTACTTTGAACTTAGGAAGTTGCATCTATGTTTAGATTCAGCGAGTTAGAAACACGTTTCTTCTAAAAGCTGCGTTTCGATAGTCCTGAGTGAATGGGAGTATAGGGTGTAATGAGAAATATCTGTCTCTAAAACAAAAACAGAGCTCTGTAGCAGAATGATTGCCAAGGTGTATATTAAAGTTACAGAGTGAAACAGTTGTGTGAATGTAGCAGTTTAGGAACAAATTCTTTGTAGTATCTGCAAAGAGATATTTCCAGCCATATACAGGCTCATAAAAGTTAGCTTTCAGATCCCGTCTAAACCATAGGAGAAGCGTCTCTTTCAAACTGCTCCACTGTGTGTTCGTTGACCTTAGGAAGCTGCATCTATGTTTCGATTCAGCGAGTTATAAACACGTTTCTTCTAAAAGATGCGTTTCGATATTCCTGAGTCAATGGGAGTATAGGGTGTAATGAGAAATATCTGGCTGTAAAGCAAAAACGGAGCTATGAAGCAGAATGATTGTCAAGGTGTATATTCAACTTACAGAGTTAAACAGATGTGTGAATGTACTAGTTCAGAAACCCTGTCTTTGGAGAATCTGGAAAGAGATATATCCAGCCATACACAAGTGCATAAGAATTAGGGGTAAGATCGCGTCTAAACCACAGGAGAAACGCCTGTTTCAAACTGCTCTGCTATGTGTTCGTTCATCTTAGGAAGTTGCGTCTATGTTTAGATTCAGCGAGGTAGAAACACGTTTCTTCTAAAAGCTGCGTTTGGATATTCCTGAGTGAACAGAATAGAGCGTTAAACAGATGTGAGAATGTAGCAGTTCAGAACCACTTTCTTTCGAGAATCTGGAAAGCGATATCTCAAGCCATATACAGGCACATACGAATTAGCTTTAAGATCGCGTCTAAACTACAGGAGAAACGTCGCTTTCAAACTGCTCTGCTGTGTGTTCGTTGACCCTAGGAAGTTGCATGTATATTTCGATTAAGCGAGTTAGAAACACGTTTCTTCTAAAAGCTGCGTTTGGATATTCCTGAGTGAATGGGAGTATAGGGTGTAAGGAGAAATATCTGGCTCTAAAGCAAAAACGGAGCTATCTAGCAGAATAATTGCCAATGTGTATATTCAACTTACAGAGTTAAACAGATGTGTGAATGTAGCAGTTCAGAAACACTTTCTTTCGAGAATTTGGAAAGAGATATTTCCAGCCATATACAGGCTCATAGGAATTAGCGGTAAGATCGCGTCGAAACAACGGGAGAAACGTCTCTTTCAAACTGCTCTGCTATGTGTTCTTTCACCTTAGGAAGTTGCATCTATGTTCAGATTCAGCGATTTGGAAACACGTTTCTTCTAAAAGATGCGTTTGGATATTCCTGAGTGAATGGGAGTATAGGCTGTAATGAGAAATATCTGGCTGTAAAACAAAAACGGAGCTATGTAATAGAATGATTGTCAAGGTGTATATTCAACTTACAGAGGTAAACAGACATGTTAATGTAGCTGTTCAGAAATACTTTCTTTCGAGAATCTGGAAAGAGATATTTCCAGCCATATATCGGCTAATAAGAATTAGCTTTAAGATCGCATCTAAGGCACAGTAGAGACGTCTCTTTCAAACTGCTCTGCTGTGTGTTCGTTGACCTTAGGAAGTTGCATCTATGTTTAGTTTCAGGGAGTTAGAAACACGATTGTTCTAAAAGCTGCGTTTGGATATTCGTGAATGAATGGGAGTATAGGGTGTAATGAGAAATTACTGGCTCTTAAACAAAAACGGAACTATGTAACAGAAGGATTGTCATGGCGTACATTAAACATACAGAGTTAAACAATTGAGTGAATGTCACAGTTGAGTAACCCTTTCTTTGTAGATTCTGGAAAGAGATATTTCCATCCATATACAGGTTCATAAGAATTAGCAGTAAGATCGCGTCTAAACCACGGGAGAAACGTCTCTTTCAAACTGCTCTTTTATGTGTTCGTTTACCCTAGGAAGTTGCATCTATCTTTAGATTCACCGAGTTAGAAACACGTTTCTTCTAAAAGCTGCGTTTGGATATTCCTGAGTGAATAGGGTATAGGGTGTAATGAGAAATATATGGCTGTAAAACAAAAACCGTGCTATGTAGAAGAATGATTATCAAGGTGTATATTCGACTTACAGAGTTAAACAGATGTGTGAATGTAGCAGTTTCGCAACACTTTCTTTGGAGAATCTGGAAAGTGATATTTCCAGCCATATGCAGGTTCATAAGAATTAGCTTTAAGACCGCGTCGAAAGCACAGGAGAAACGTCTGTTTCATACTTTTCTGCTTTCTGTTCGTTCACCTTAGGAAGTTGCATCTATGTTTAGATTCTGTGAGTTAGAAACACGTTTCTTCTAAAAGCTGCTTTTGGATATTCCTGAGTGAATCGGAGTATAGGGTGTAATGAGAAATATATGGCTGTGAAACAAAAACGGAGGTATGGAGCAGAATGATTGTCAAGTTGTATATTCAACTTACAGAGTTAAACAGATGTGTGAATGTAGCAGTTCAGAAACACTTCCTTTCTAGAATCTGGAAAGAGATATTTCCACCCATATACAGGGTGATAAAATTTAGCATTAGATCGCGTCTAAACCACAGGAGAAACGACTCTTTCAAACTGCTCTGCTGTCTGTTGGTTGACATTAGGAAGTTGCATCTATGTTTCGATTCAGCTAGTTAGAATCACGTTTGTTCCAAAAGCTGCGTTTGGATGTTGCTGAGAGAATGGGAGTATAGGGTGTAATGAGAAATATCTGGGTCTGAAACAAAAACGGAGCTATGCTGCAGAATGATTGTCAAGGTGTATATTAAACCTACAGAGTTAAACAATTGTGTGAATGTAACAGTTTTGGAACCCTTTTTTGGAGAATTTGGAAAGACATATTTCCAGCCATATACAGGCTCGAAAGAATAGCGGGAACATCACGTCTAAACCACAGGAGAAACGTATCTTTCATACTGCTCTGTTTTGTGTTCATTCACCTTAGGAAGTTGCATCTATGTTTACATTCTGCGAGTTAGAAACAACTTTCTACTAAAAGCTGCGTTTAGATATTCCTGAGTGAATGGGAGTATAGGGTGTAATGAGAAATATATGGCTGTAAAACAAAAACGGAGGTATGTAGCAGAATGACTGTCACGTTGTATATTCAACTTACAGAGTTAAACAGATGTGTGAATGTAGCAGTTCAGAAACACTTTCTTTCGAGA
>NW_022438953.1:0-11333 GCF_009761245.1 Sapajus apella
AAATATCTGTTTCCAGATTCTCCAAAGAAAAGATTTCTGAACTGCTGCGCACACAAATCAGCTTAACTCTGTAAACTGATTATACAGCTTGACAACCATTCTGCTATATAGCTGTGTTTTTCTTTTAGAGCAAGATATTTCTCATTACAGCCTATAGTCTCAGTCACTCTGGAATATCCAATCGCAGATTTTAGAAGAAACGTGTTTGTAACTCACTGAATCGAAACACAGTTGCAACTTCCTTAGGTGAGGGAACACAAAGCAGAGCAGTTTGAACTCGACGTCTCTCCTGTGTTTTAAAGAGAGTCTTACTTCTAGTTCTCATATGACAGTATACGGATGGAAATATCTGTTTCCAGATTATCCAAAGAAAGGATTTCTGAACTGCTGCACACAAACATCAGTTTAACTCTGTAAGTTGATTGTAGAGATTTACAACCATTCTGCTAGATAGCTGCGTTTTTGTTTTAGAGAAAGATATTTCTCATTACAGCCTATAGTCTCATTCACTCTGGAATATCCAAACCCAGATTTTAGATGAAACGTGTTTGTAACTCGCTGAATCGAAACACAGATGCAATTTCCTAAGGTGAGTGAACCCAAACAGAGCAGTTTGAACGAGATGTTTCTCCTTTGTTTTAAACGCCGTCTTACTGCCACTTCTTATATGCCTGCATATGGCTGGAAATATCTGTTTCCAGATTCTCCAAAGAAACGATTTCTGACCTGCTGCACACACACATCAGTTTAAGTCTGTAAGTTGACTGTACAGCTTAACAACCATTCTGTTACATAGCTGCGTTTTTTTTTTAGACCAAGATATTTCTCATTACAGCCTATAGTCTAAATCACTCTGTAATATCCAAAAGCAGCTTTGAGAAGAAACGTGTTTCTAACTCGCTTAATCTGAACATAGATGCAACTTCCGAAGGTGAGCGAACACAAAACAGAGCAGTTTGTACTAGACGTTTCTCCCGTGTTTTAAACGCAGTCTTACTGCTAGTTCTTATATGCCTGTATAAGTCTGGAAATATCTCCTCCCCTATTGTGCAAAGAAAGGATTTCTGAACTGCTGCACTTACACATCAGTTTAACTCTGTAAGGTTATTGTACAGCTTAACAACCATTCTGCTAGATAGCTGCGTTTTTGTTTTAGACCAACATATTTCTCTTTATAGCCTATAGTCTCACTGACTCTGGAATATCCAAACGCAGCTCTTAGAAGAAACGTGTTTCTAACTCGCTTAATCTGAACATAGATGCCACTTGCTAAGGTGAGCAAACACAAAGCAGAGCAGTTTGAAATCGACGTCTCTCCTGTGTTTTAAAGAGAGTCCTACTGCCACTTCTTATATGCCTGCATAAGGCTGGAAATGTCTGTTTCCAGATTCTCCAAAGAAACGATTTCTGAACTGCTGCACACACACATCAGTTTAACTCTGTAAGTTGAGTGTACAGCTTGACAACAATTCTGCTAGATAGCTGGGTTTTTGTTTTAGAGCAAGATATTTCTCATTACATCCTATAGTCTAATTCACTCTGGAATATCCAAACGCAGATTATAAAAGAAACGTGTTTCTATCTCGCTGAATCTAAACATAGAGGAAACGTCGTAAGGTGAACGAAAACAAAGCAGAGCAGTTTGAAATAGACGTTTCTCCTGTGTTTTAAATGCAGTCTTACTGCAAGTTCTTACATGCCTGTAAATGGCTGGAAATATCTGTTTCCAGATTCTCCAAAGAAAGGATTTCTGAACTGCTGCACACACAGGTCACTTTAACTCTGTAAGTTGATTCTTCAGATTAACAACCATTATGCTAGATAGCTCCGTTTTTGTTTTAGAGCAAGATATTTCTCATTACAGCCTATAGCCTCATTGACTCTGGAATATCCAAACGCAGCTTTTAGAAGAAACGTGTTTCTAACTCGCTGAATCTAAACATAGATGCAACTTCCTAACGTGAACGAACACCAAGCAGAGGAATTTAACTACACGTTTCTCCTGTGTTTTAAATTCAGTGTTGCTTCTAGTTCTTATGTGCCTGTATACGGCTGCAAATCTCTGTTTCCAGATTCTCCAAAGAAAGGGTTTCTGAACTGCTGCACACACACATTAGTTTAACTCTGTAAATTGATTCTACAGCTATGCCAGTATATGGCTGGAAATATCTGTTTCCATATTCTCCAAAGAAAGCACTTCTGACCAGGTGCATACACACATCAGTTTAACTCTGTAAGTTGATTGTACAGCTTAACAGCAATTCTGTTAGATAGCTGCGTTTTTGTTTGAGAGAAAGATATTTCTAATTACAGCCTGTACTCTCAGTTACTCTGGAATATCCAAAAGAATTTTTAGAAGAAATGTGTTTCTGACTCGCTTAATCTAAACATAGAGGCAACTTCCTAAGTTGAACGAACACAAAGCAGAGCATTTTGAAATAGACGTTTCTCCTGTGTTTTAAATGCAGTCTTACTGGAAGTTCTTATATGCCTGTATACGGCTGGAAATCTCTGTTTCCAGATTCTCCAAAGAAAGGGTTTCTGAACTGTTGCACACACACATTAGTTTATCTCTGTAAATTGATTCTACAGCTTAACAACCATTCTCCTAGAGAGCTGCGTTTCTGTTTTAGAGCAATATATTTCCCTTTACTGACTATAGTCTCAGTCCCTGTGGAATATCAAAACGCAGCTTTTAGAAGAAGCTTGATTCTAACTCGCTGAATCTAAACACAGATGCAACTTCCTAAGGTGAGTGAACACAAAACAGAGCAGTTTGAAAGAGATGTTTCTCCTGTGTTTTAAACGCAGTCTTACTTCCAGTTCTTATATGCCTGCATATGGCTGGAAATATCTGTTTCCAGATTCTCCAAAGAAAGGATTTCTGAACTGCTGCACACACACATCAGCTTAACTCTGTAAGTAGTTTGTACAGATTGACAACCATTCTGCTAGATAGCAGCGTTTTAGTTTTAGAGCAAGATATTTCTCATTACATCCTATAGTCTAAATCACCCTGGAATATCCAAACGCAGATTATAAAAGAAACGTGTCTCTAACTCGCTGAATCTAAACATAGAGGCAATTTGCTAAGTTGAACGAAAACAAAGCAGAGCAGTTTGAAATAGACGTTTCTCCTGTGTTTTAAATGCAGTCTTACTGCAAGTTCTTATATGCCTGTATACGGCTGGAAATCTCTGTTTCCAGATTCTGCAAAGAAAGGGTTTCTGAACTGTGGCACACACACATTAGTTAATCTCTGTAAATTGATTCTACAGCTTAACAACCATTCTCCTAGAGAGCTGCGTTTCTGTTTTAGAGCAATATATTTCTCTTTACTGACTATAGTCTCAGTCACTGTGGAATATCAAAACGCAGCTTTTAGAAGAAGCTTGTTTCTAACTCGCTGAATCTAAACATGGATGCAACTTCCTAAGATGAGTGAACACAAAACAGAGCAGTTTGAAAGAGATGTTTCTCCTGTGTTTTAAACGCAGTCTTACTTCCAGTTCTTATATGCCTGCATATGGCTGGAAATATCTGTTTCCAGATTCTCCAAAGAAACGATTTCTGAACTGCTGCACACACACATCAGTTTAACTCTGTAAGTTGATTGTACAGCTAGGCAAACATTCTGCTACATAGCTGCGTTTTTGTTTTAGAGCAAGATATTTCGGATTACATCTTATAGTCTCATTCACTAAGGAAATTCCAAAAGCAGATTTCAGAAGAAACGTGTTTCTAACTCGCTGAATCTAAACAAAGATGCAACTTCTTAAGGTGAACGAACAGAAAGCAGAGCAGTTTGAACTAGACTTTTCCCCGAGTTTTAAACGCAGTCTTACGGCTAGTTTTTATATGCCTGTACATGGCTGGAAGTATCTGTTTCCAGGTTCTCCAAAGAAAGGATTTCTGAACTGCTGCACACACACATCAGTTTAACTCTGTAAGTTGAGTGTACAGCTTGACAACGATTCTGCTAGATAGCTGCGTTTTTGTTTTATTGCCAGATATTTCTCATTACAGCCTATAGTCTCATTCACTCTGGAATACCGAAACTCAGCTTTTAGAAGAAACGGTTTTCTAACTGACTGTATCTAAACATAGATGCAACTTCCTAAGGAAAACGAACACAAAGCTGAGCAGTTTGAAATAGACGTTTCCGCTGTGTTTTAATCACAGTTTTACTTCTCGTTCTCATATGCCTGTATATGGCTTAAAATACTAGATTCTGCAAAGAAAAGATGTCTTAACTACTGCACACACCCATCACTTTAACTCTGTAAGTTGATTGTCCAGCTTCACAACCATTCTCCTAGATAGCTACGTTTTTGTTTTAGAGCAAGGTATTTCCCATAAGAACCTATAGTCTCATTCTCTCTAGAATATCCAAACGCAGCTTTTAGAAGAAAAGTGTTTCTAACAAGCTGAAGCTAAACATAGATGCAACTTCCTAAGGTGAGCGAACACAAAACAGAGCAGTTTGAACTAGACGTTTCTGCTGTGTTTCAAAGGCAGTGTTACTTTCAGTTCTGATGTGCCTGTATGCTGGTGGAAATATCTGTTTCCAGATTCTCCAAAGAAAAGGTTTCGGAACTGCTGCACACACACATCAGCTTAACTCTGTAAACTGATTATACAGCTTGACAACCATTCTCCTATATAGCTGTGTTTTTCTTTTAGAGCAAGATATTTCTCATTACAGCCTATAGTCTCAGTCACTCTGGAATATCCAAACGCAGATTTTAGAAGAAACGTGTTTGTAACTCGCTGAATCGAAACACAGATGCAAGTTCCTTAGGTGAGTGAACACAAAGCAGAGCAGTTTGAACTCGACGTCTCTCCTGTGTTTTAAAGAGAGTCTTACTGCTAGTTCTCATATGCCTGTATATGGATGGAAATATCTGTTTCCAGATTCTCCAAAGAAAGGATTTCTGAACTGCTGCACACACACGTCAATTTAACTCTGTTAGTTGACTGTACGGCTTGA
Source organism: Sapajus apella (assembly GCF_009761245.1). NCBI lineage: Eukaryota > Metazoa > Chordata > Mammalia > Primates > Cebidae > Sapajus > Sapajus apella. The sequence goes on from NW_022438953.1 coordinate 4,991, forward strand.
CAACCATTCTACTACATAGCTGCGTTTATCTTTTAGAGCAATATATTTCTCATTACAGCTTACAGTCTCATTCACTCTGGAATATCCAAACTCAGCTTTTAGAAGAAACGGTTTTCTAACTCTCTGAATCTAAACATAGAGGAAACGTCTTAAGGTGAACGAAAACAAAGCAGAGCAGTTTGAAATAGACGTTTCTCCTGTGTTTTAAATGCAGTCTTACTGCAAGTTCTTACATGCCTGTAAATGGCTGGAAATATCTGTTTCCAGTTTCTCCAAAGAAAGGATTTTTGAACTGCTGCAGACACAGATCACTTTAACTCTGTAAGTTGATTCTTCAGCTTAACAACCATTATGCTAGATAGCTGCGTTTTTGTTTTAGAGCAAGATATTTCTCATTACGGCCTATAGTCTAATTCACTCTGGAATATCCAAACGCAGATTATAAAAGAAACGTGTTTCTAACTCGCTGAATCTAAACATAGAGGAAACCTCATAAGGTGAACGAACACAAAGCAGAGCAGTTTGAAAGAGACGTTTCTCCCGTGTTTTAAACTCAGTGTTGCTTCTAGTTCTTATGTGCCTGTATACGGCCGGAAATATCTGTTTCCAGAGTCTCCAAAGAAAGGGTTTCTGAACTGCTGCACACACACATTAGTTTAACTCTGTAAATTGATTCTACAGCTTAACAACCATTCTCCTAGAGAGCTGCGTTTTTGTTTTAGAGCAATATATGTCTCATTACTGACTATAGTCTCAGTCACTGTGGAATATCAAAATGCAGCTTTTAGAAGAAACGGTTATCTAACTCTCTGAACCTAAACATAGATGCAACTTCCTAAGGTGAGTGAACCCAAATAGAGCAGTTTGAACGAGATGTTTCTCCTGCGTTTTAAACGCAGTCTTACTGCCACTTCTCATATGCCTGTATACATCTGGAAATATCTCCTTCCATATTGTGCAAAGAAAGGATTTCAGAAGTGCTGCTCTTACACATCAGTTTAACTCTGTAAGTTGATTGTACAGCTTAACAACCATTCTGCTAGATAGCTGCGTTTTTGTTTTAGTCCAACATATTTCTCTTTACAGCCTATAGTCTCATTCACTCTGGCACATCCAAACGCAGCTATTAGTAGAAACGTGTTTCTAACTCGCTCAATCTGAACATAAAGCCAGCTTCCTAAGGTGAACGAACACAAAGCAGAGCAGTTTGAAATAGGCGTTTCTCCTGTGTTTTAAACGTAGTCTTACTGCTTGTACTCCTATGCCTGAATATGACTGAAAATATCTGTTTCCAGATTCTCCAAAGAAAGGATTTCTCAAATGCTGCACACACATCTGTTTAACTCTGAAAGTTGATTCTACAGTTAACAACCATTCGGCTAGATCGCTGCGTTTTTGGTTTAGATCAATATATTTCTCATTACAGCCTATAGTCTAACTCACTCTGGAATATCCAAACGCAGATTATAAAAGAAACGTGTTTCTAACTCGCTGAATCTAAATATAGATTCAACTTCCTAAGGTGAACGAACATGAAGCAGAGGAGTTTGAACTAGTCGTTTCTCCTGTGTTTTAAACGCATTCTTACTGCTCGTTCTGGTATTCTTGTAAATGGATGGAAATACCGGTTTCCAGATTGTCCAAAGAAAGGATTTCTGAACTGCTGCACTTACACATCAGTTTAACTCTGTAAGTTGATTGTACAGCTTAACAACCATTCTGCTAGATAGCTGCGTTTTTGTTTTAGACAAACAAATTTCTCTTTACAGCCTATAGTCTCAGTTACTCTGGAATATCCAAATGCAGCTTTTGGAAGAATCGTGTTTCTAACTCGCTGAATCTAAACAAAGATGCAACTTCCTAAGGTGAACGAACATAAAGCAGAGCAGTTTGAACTAGATTTTTCTCCCGCATTTTAAACACAGTCTAACGGCTAGTTTTTATATGCCTGTACATGGCTGGAAATATCTGTTTCTAGGTTCTCCAAAGAAAGGATTTCTCAACTGCTTAACACACATATCAGTTTAACTCTGTAAGGTGAGTGTACAGCTTGACAATCATTCTGCTAGATAGCTGCGTTTTTCGTTTAGACCAAGATATTTCTCATTACAGCCTATAGCCCCATTCACTCTGGAATATCGAAACTCAGCTTTTAGAAGAAACGGTTTTCTAACTGGCTGTATCTAAACATAGATGCAACTTCCTAAGGTAAACGAACACAAAGCAGAGCATTTTGAAAGAGATGTTTCCCCTGTGTTTTAATCGCAGTCTCACTTCTCGTTCTCATATGCCTGTATTGGCTTAAAATACCAGATTCTTCAAAGAAAAGATTTCTTAACTGCTGCACACACCCATCACTTTAACTACGTAAGTTGATTGTCCAGCTTCACAACCATTCTCCTAGATAGCTGCGTTTTTGTTTTAGAGCAAGGTATTTCTCATTAGAGTCTATAGTCTCATTATCTCTAGAATATCCAATCGCTCCTTTTAGAAGAAAAGTGTTTCTAACAAGCTGAAGCTAAACATAGAAGCAACTTCCTAAGTTGAGCGAACACAAAGCAAAGCAGTTTGAACTAGACGTTTCTGCTGTGTTTCAAACGCAGTGTTTCTTCTAGTTCTGATGTGCCTGTATGCTGGTGGAAATATCTGTTTCCAGATTCTCCAAAGAAAAGATTTCTGAACTGCTGCACACACACATCAGCTTAACTCTGTAAATTGATTATACAGCTTGACAACAATTCTGCTAGATAGCTGTGTTTTCTTTTAGAGCAAGATATTTCTCATTGCAGCCTACAGTCTCATTCACTCTGAACTATCCAAAAGCACGTTTTAGAAGCAACGTGCTTCTAACTCGCTGAATCTACACATAGATGCAATTTCCTAAGGTGAAGGAACACAAAGCAGAGCAGTTTGAACTAGACGATTCTCCTGTGTTTTAAAGGCAGTCTTACTGCTAGTTCTCATATGCCTGTATATGGCTGGAAATATCTGTTTCTAGATTATCCAAAGCAAGACTTTCGAACTGCTGCACACACACACATCACTTTAACTCTGTGAGTTGATTCTACAGCTTAATAACCATTCTGCTATATAGCTGTGTTTTTGGTTTAGATCAATAGATTTCTCATTACAGCCTCTAGTCTCAGTCACTCTGGAATATCCAAACGCAGATTTTAGAAGAAACGTGTTTGTAACTCGCTAAATCGAAACACAGATGCAAGTTCCTTAGGTGAGCGAACAAAAAGCACAGCAGTTTGAACTCGAAGTCTCTCCTGTGTTTTAAAGGCAGTCTTACTGCTAGTTCTCATATGCCTGTATATGGTTGGAAATATCTGTTTGGAGATTCTAAAAAGAAAATATTTCTGAACTGCTGCACACACACATCAGTTTAGCTCTGTCAGTTGATTGTACAGCTTGGCAAATATTCTCCTTGATTGCTGCGTTTTTGTTTTATAGCAAGATATTTCTGATTACATCTTATAGTCTCATTCACTAAGGAAAATCCAAACGCAGATTTCAGAAGAAACGTGTTTCTAACTCGCTGAATCTAAACAAAGATGCAACTTCTTAAGGTGAACGAACAGAAAGCAGAGCAGTTTGAACTAGACTTTTCCCCGAGTTTTAAACGCAGTCTTACGGCTAGTTTTTATATGCCTGTACATGGCTGGAAATATCTGTTTCCAGGTTCTCCAAAGAAAGGATTTCTGAACTGCTGCACACACACATCAGTTTAACTCTGTAAGTTGACTATACAGCTTGACAAGTATTCTGCTAGATAGCTGTGTTTTTCTTTTAGGGCAAGATATTTCTCATTACAGCCTGTACTCTCAGTCACTCTGGAGTATCCAAACGCAGCTTTTAGAAGATACGTGTTTGTAACTCTCTGAATCTAAACAGATGCAACTTCCTAAGGTGAATGAACACCAAGCAGAGCAGTTTGAACAACTCGTTTCTCCTGTGTTTTAAACGCAGTCTTACTGCTAGTTCTTATATGCCTGTATATTCCTGCAAATATCTGTTTCAAGATTCTCCAAAGAAATGTTTCTGAACTGCTCTACACACATATCAGTTTAACTCTGTAAGTTGATTGTACCGATTGACAACCATTCTGCTAGATGGCTACGTTTTTGTTTTAGAGCAAGATATTTCTCATTACAGCCTACAGTCTCATTCACTCTGAACTATCCAAAAGCACCTTTTAGAAAAACGTGCTTCTAACTCGCTGAATCTACACATAGATGCATTTCCTAAAGTGAAGGAACACAAAGCAGAGCAGTTGGAACTAGACGTTTCTCCTGTGTTTTAAACGCAGTCTTACTGCTAGTTCTCATATGCCTGTATAAGGCTGGAAATATCTGTTTCTAGATTATCCAAAGAATGCAATTCTGAACTGCTGCACACACATATGAGTTTAACTCTTTGAGTTGATTCTACAGGTTAACAACCATTCTGCTATATAGCTGCGTTTTTGGTTTAGATCAATAGATTTCTTATTACAGCCTATAGTCTCAGTCACTCTGGAATATCCAAACGCAGATTTTAGAAGAAACGTGTTTGTGACTCGCTGAATCGAAACACAGATGCAACTTCCTTAGGTGAGCGAACACAAAGCAGAGCAGTTTGAACTCGACGTCTGTTATGTGTTTTAAAGGCAGTCTTACTGCTAGTTCTCATATGCCTGTATATGGCTGGAAATATCTGTTTCCATATTCTCCAAATAAAGCATTTCTGACCTGCTGCACACACACATCAGTTTAACTCTGTAAGTTGATTGTACACCTTAACAGCAATTCAGTTAGATAGCTGCGTTTTTGTTTTAGAGAAAGATATTTGTCATTACAGCCTGTACTCTCAGTCACTCTGGAATAGCCAAAAGAACTTTTAGAAGAAACGTGTTTCTAACTCGCTGAATCTAAACATAGATGCAATTTCCTAAGGTGAGCGAACACAAAGCAGAGCAGTTTGAACGAGATGTTTCTCCTGTGTTTAAAACGCAGTCTTACAGCCAGTTCTTATATGCCTGTATATGGCTGGAAATAGATGTTTCCAGATTCTCCAAAGAAACGATTTCTGAACTGATGCACACACAGATCACTGTAACTCTGTTAATTGATTCTTCAGCTTAACAATCATTATGCTAGATAGCTCCGTTTTTGTTTTAGAGCAGGATATTTCTCATTACAGCCTATAGCCTCATACACTCTGGAGTATCCAAACGCAGCTTTTAGAAGAAACGTGTTTCTAACTCGCTGAATCTAAACATAGATGCAACTTCCTAACGTGTACGAACACTAAGCAGAGCAGTTTGAACTAGACGTTTCTCCTGTGTTTGAAACGCAGTGTTGCTGCTCGTTGTTATGTGCCTGTATACGGCTGGAAATATCTGTTTCCAGATTCTCCAAAGAAAGGGTTTCTGAACTGCTGCACACACATATTAGTTTAACTCTGTAAATTGATTCTACGGCTTAACAACTATTCTCCTAGAGAGCTGCGTTTTTGTTTTAGAGCAATATATTTCTCATTACTGACTGTAGTCTCAGTCACTGTGGAATATCAAAACGCAGCTTTTAGAACAAGCTTGTTTCTAACTCGCTGAATCTAAACATAGATGCAACTTCCTAAGGTGAACGAACACAAAGCTGAGCAGTTTGAACTCTACGTCTCTCCTGTGTTTTAAAGGCAGTCTTACTGCTAGTTCTCATATGCCTGTATATGGATGGAAATATCTGTTTCCAGATTCTAAAAAGAAAGCATTTCTGCACTGCTGCACACACACATCAGTTTAACTCTGTAAGTTGATTCTATAGCTTAACAACAATTCTGCTAGATAGCTGCGTTTTTGTTTTAGACCAAGATATTTCTCATTACAGCCTATAGCCACAGTAAGTCTGGAATAAACAAATGCAGGTTTTGGAAGAAACAGGTTTCTAACTCGCTGAATCTCAACATTGATTGAAATTCCTAAGGTGAGCGAACACAAAGCTGAGCAGTTTGAACAAGATGTTTCTCCTGTGTTTTAAAGGCAGTCTTACTGCGAGTTCTTATATGCCTGTATATGTCTTCGAATATCTGTTTCCAGATTATCCAAAGAAAGGACTAATGAACTGCTGAACACACACACATCAGTTTAACTCTGTAAGCTGATTGTACAGCTTGACAACCATTCTGCTAGATAGCTGCGTTTTTTGTTTTAGAGCAAGATATTTCTCATTGCAGCAAACAGTCTAAGTTATCTGTAATATCCAAACGCAGCTTTTACAGGAAACGTGTTCCTAACTCGCTAAATCTTTTTTTTTCCCCATTTATTTATTTTATTGCATTTTACATTTTGGGGTACATGTGA
>NW_022438954.1:0-4719 GCF_009761245.1 Sapajus apella
CCTACATGGGAGGCTGAGGAAGGAGAATTGCTTGAACATGGGAGGCAGAGGTTGCAGTGAGCTGAGATTGTGCCATTGCACTCCAGCCTGGGCGACAGAGAAAGGCTTCATCTCAAAAAATAAAAAAATTAAAGAAAAAGAAAAGAAAGAACAGCTCATGAAACTTACACAAAGCCCTGGAGGCAGCTCATTCTGGCTCTGGGGGAAGGGTCCCAGACAACAGACCACAATTTGGGCCATGGCGATGGTGGGGGAACATGTCCTTCCTCTCCCACCGCCCACCGCTAAAGGACTGGATAGAGGTTGTAAGGCTGGGGTCAGCAACATTTTCCTATAAAAGGGCAGAGAGCAAACTTCTCTGGCTTTGGGGACCAGATAGTCTCTGTTGCAACTGCTCAACTAGGCGGCAGAGGCAGGAGAGATGCTGCAGACAAGGACAATTTGTCAATGAGTGGGCATGGTGGGTGCCAATAAAACTTTATTTACAAAACACACTGTTGCCGGGCATGGTAGCTCATGCCTGTAATCCCAGCACTTTGGGAGGCCAAGGAAGTCAGATCATTTGAGGTCAGGAGTTTGAGACCAGCCTGACCAATATGGTGAAACCCTGTGTCTACTAAAAATACAAAAAAATTTGCCTGGTGTGAGGCACATGCCTGTAATCCTAGCTACTCAGGAGGCTGAGGCAGGAGAATCCCTTGAACCTGAGAGTCAGAGGTTACAGTGAGCTGAGATTGCACCACTGCACTCCAGCCTGTGTGGTGACAGAGTAGGACTCAGTCTCCAAAAAAAAAAAAAAAAGCCCCACAAGTTCAGGAGCAGTGGCTCACGCCTGTAATCCCAGCACTTTGGGAGGCCAAGACGGGTGGATTGCCTGAGCTCAGGAGTTCGAGACCAGCCTGGGTAACATGGTGAAACCCTGTCTCTACTGAAATACAAAATAAAAACAATAAAAATAGCCAGAGTGGCAGCATGGGCATGTAGTCCCAGCTACTCAGGAGGCTGAGGAAGGAAAATTGCTTGAACCTGGGAGGTGGAGGTTGCAGTGAGCTGAGATTGCACCACTCCACTACAGCATGGGTGACAAAGCGAAACTCTATCTCAAAAAAAAGAAGAAAGAAAAAGAAAAACAAAGAAAACCCAACAAAAACAACAAAAACCCCACACTGTCCACCATGGGCCCAAGCTGGCTGACCCCTGCTCTAGAAGCTCCTTAACTTCAAGTCATTGGGTTGGCTGTGATAATTTCTGTAGTGATGCTTCCAAACTACACCTTTTTCATCTGCAGGTTTATTTCTTCTTTGTTTTCCTTTTTTGTTTATTTATTTATTTTTTGAGACAGGGTCTCACGCTGTCACCCAGGCTGGAGTGCTGTGGTACAATCATAGCTCACTGCAGCCTTGACCTCCTGGGCTCAAGCAACCCTCCTGCCTCAGCCTTCCGAGTAGCTGGGACTGCAGGTGCACACCACCACACCAGCCAAATTTTTGCAGAGATGGGATTTTGCCATGTTGTCCAGGCTGGTCTTGAACTCCAGAACTCAAGCAATCCTCCCGCCTCGACCTCCCAAAGTGCTGGGATTGTAGGCATTAATTGCCATGCCGGGCCAGTGTCCTCTGTCATATCCTACATAGGCGCTGGGTCTGAGGCTCCTGTGCTGCAGCAGTGGAGCTGAGTGCTTGAGACAGAGACTCTCTGGCCCACAGAGCTGAACACAGCGACTCTCTGACCCTTTACAGGAGAAGCTCGCAGCCTTGTGGTCTAGGATGAGGCACAAGTGACCTAAAAGGTCACAAGTCTCTTGTTCAGAGCACAGGACTCCAGTAGGGGGAAGGGCAATGTCAACTGGTCAACAGAGAAGTCACTCATCTGTTCCTGGGCAGGGCGCACTCAGGCATGGAAGAGGGAGAAGTGCGTTGCCATTCGGCAGGAACTCAGGAAGTAGGGCATTCACAAAACCTTCCTGGAAAATGCACCTCACCATGCACGCCAGCTACCCAAAGAGGGACTTGCATGCAAGTGAGCACACATACAAACACACATGCACATATACACACATATAGACACACACACACATGCAAATATATACATATATACACACATACACATGCACACACACACAAAACACACACATATACACACAAATATATACATATATACACACATATGCACAGTGCACATATACACACATATATAGACATACATACACAATACTCACACATACACACATATACAAATATACACACATACACACGTGCACACATACACATATAGACACACATACACACAAATATATACACATATACACACATATATGCATATATACACACATATATAGATATGCATACACACAATACACACATACACACAAATATACACATATACACACGTGCACATATACACATATATAGACACACACATACACACACAGATACATACATAGACACACACACACACATATACACATATAGACACACACACATATACACACAAATATAAACACACATGCACGCATGCACATATACACACATATATAGACATGTATACACACAATACACACATATACACACAAATATGTACACATATACACACATACACACAGTGCACATTATATACACACATATATAGACATGCATACACAATACACATACACACATATACACACAAATATATGCATATATACACACATACATATGTGTACTGTACACACAGACATACACACACAAATATGTACACATACACACACATACACATGTGCACATATACATACATATATAGACATACGTAAATACACACACATACACACATATATACATGTATAAACACATACACACTCGTGCACATTTACATACATATATACACACATACACATACATATACACACAAATATATACACATATACACATGTGCACACATATAGACATACACACATACACACATATACACACAAATATATATACACATACACACTCATGCACATATACACACATATATCGACACACATACTTTCAGATTCATGCCTAAAATAGGTGAGTCCATCTCAAGCTTTCTGATCTATTCCACTGGCAGAGATGTCCCTCCCTCTGTGAAACCCATTCTGTACTTATTACATTTTTAAAAGGTGTAATGTTAGGGAGTCTCATCACCTCACTACCTTGATTTTGTTTGTTGTTTTATTTTATTTTATTTTATTTTATTTTTGAGTCGGAGTCTCACTCTGTCACCCAGGCTGTAGTGCAATGGCGTGATCTCGGCTCACTGCAACCTCCGCTTCCTAGATTCAAGTAATTCTCCTGCCTCAGCCTCCTGAGTAGCGGGGACTACAGGTGCCTTCCGCCATTCCCAGCTTATTTTTGTATTTTTAGTAGAGATGGCATTTCACCATGTTGACCAGACTGGTCTCAAACTCCTGACCTTATGATCTGCCCACCTTGGCCTCCCAAGATGCTGAGATTACAGGCATGAGCCACCGCACGTGGTCCTTTGTTTGTTTGTTCATTTTTTGAGTCAGAGTCTCACTCTGTCACCAAGGCTGGAGTGCAATGGTGCGATTTCAGCTCACTGCAACCTCCACCCCACAGGTTCAAGCAATTCTCATGCTGCAACCTCCCACGTAGCTGAGATTACAGGCATGAGCCACCATGCCCGGCTAATTTTGTATTTATTTATTTAGTAGAGATGGGGTTTCTTCATGTTGATCAGGCTGGTCTTGAACTCCCAACCTCACGTGATCCACCTGCCTTGGCCTCCCAAAGTGCCACAATTACAGGTGTGAGCCACCACACCAGGCCTAGTAATCATTTTTATACTTTAGCAAAAAACCCAGGTTAGAGTTTTAATGAAACTGGATTGAATATTCTTTCCAGTGGTTGAGAACTGATATCATGGTGGCAGAGCATTCTTTCTAAGAACATTTTCCACATTTCTACTTAGTAGGTTTTTGATGTCATCATGAACATTTTTATTATTCCACTGCGGGGATTCACAGCCTACATGGAATTATTTTAATTTTTTACATATCTTATTGGAGTAATTATAGCATTTATATTTAGACAGATATATTTTTGTGTTTATGTAGATATACAAAATGCTGTCCACATTTGGAAAATTTTGATCATCAAAGTCAATAATGAAACAACAGACCATTACCCACTGAGCAATTCAAGTAACTAAGTGCAAAAAATTATACAAATACAGAAGAAGAGAAAGCTCTTCCTTAGAGTAGAATGCAAACATTGAAAGAAAGAGGGAGTTTAAAAATCACTCCTTTGGCAGGGCATAGTGGCTCATGCCTGTAATTCCAGCAGTTTGAGATGTCAACCCAGGTGGATCACCTGAGCCCAGGAGTTTGTGACCACCCTGGGAAATGTGGTAAGGCCTCGTTTCTACAAAAGAATTTTTAAAATCAGCCAGGCTTGGTGTTCCACACCTGTGATCTCCACTACTTGGGAAGCTGAGGTGGGAGTATCGCTTAAACATGGAGGTTGAGGCTGCAGTAAGCTGTGACTTTGCCACTGCACTCAGCCCAGGTGACAGAGTGAGACTCTTTTTACTGTTGTTGAGATGGAGTCTCACTCTATCACCCAGGCCGGAGTGCAGTGGTGCAAGCTCCACTCACTGCATCCTTTGCCTCCTGGGTTCAAACAATTCTCCTGCCTCAGCCTCCCGAGTAGCTGGGATTACAGTCATCCACCACCACACCTGGCTAATTTTTTTTTT
>NW_022438954.1:4819-11331 GCF_009761245.1 Sapajus apella
CAGGCTGGTCTCAAACTATCTCCCTCAGGTGATCTGCCCGCCTCAACCTCCCAAAGTGCTGTGATTACAGATGTGAGCCAGGAAGCCCAGCCTTTTTTTTTTTTTTTTGAGATGGAGTCTCGTTCTGTCACCCAGGCGCTGGAGTACAGTGGCTTGATCTCAGCTCACTGCAACTTCCACCTCTCAGGTTCAAACGATCCTCCTGCCTCAGCCTCCTGAGTAGCTAGGATTACAGGTGCCCACCACCACACCTGACTAATTTTTCTGTATTTTTAGTAGAGACATGGTTTCACCATGTTAGCCATGATGGTCTCAATTTCCTGACCTCATAATCCTCCCACCTCAGCCTCCCAAAGTGCTGGGATTACAGGCCTGAGCCACCGTGCCCAGCCGAGACTCTTAAAACAAACGAACAAAAACAAGTCATCACTTCACTGTGTGTGTTTACTATGTACACTGAATTGTTTTAGAATGTGTGGGAGGCCATTGCTTTGGACTGAACCCCTGCACTAGGCCCCAGCAGACCAGACCAAAATAGAATGGAGCCACTTGTGTTAGGTGCCACATAATCAAACTGAACTTAAGAAAAATAGGAAATTCACAGCAACTGATCACAGAGCACCAGAGGCCTGAGCTGGCATGATGTGGATGTCGTCCTTGCTTTAATCCTAAAAGGAAAGCAACTTTGAAACGATCAATCCACTTTCTGTTCCTGATTTCTGCTGTCTTTTCTGCCTATAAAGCCCACCCCCTCTGCTCAGCTCATTGCTGAATCTTTCCATTTCATAGATGGGGTGCTGCTCAATTCATGAATCACTAATAAAAGACAACGAGAGCTTACTGAATTTGTTGAAATATTGTAATATACACACCATGTCAAAAATTAATTCAGTCAAAAATCATTATTAGATTTTTTGCTTTTTGAGATAGGGTCTCACTCTGGCACCCAGGCAGGTATGCAGTGGCTCGATCTTGGCTCACTGCAAACTCCACCTCCTGTGTTTAAGTGATTCTCATGCCTCAGCCTCCAGAGTAGTTGGGACTACAGGTGTGCACTGCCATGCACAGCTGATTTTTGTATTTTTTGGTAGAAACAGGATTTCTCCATGTTGACCAGGCTTGTCTCAAACTCCTGACCTCAAGTGATCCACTTGCCTCAGTCTTCATCAATGGATATTAATAAAGTGTAGGATATTCACACTGTCTCAAAGATGAGAGGCAAGGAAACCACAAAGAAATTGGAAGTGATAAGAAAAAAACAATGGTATAACTGTCAGAGAGGAAGTAGTGAGAACAAGACAGGCAAGAAAAACGGGCCAGGCATGGTGGCTCATGGCTGTAATCCCAGCACTTTGGGAGGCCGAGGCAGGTGGGTCACCTGAGGTCAGGAGTTCGAGACCAACCTGGTCAATATGGTGAAATCTTGTCTCTACTAAAAATGCAAAAATTAGCCAGGTGTGGTGGCAGGCGCCTGTAATCCCAGCTACTCAGGAGGCTGAGGCAGAGAACTGCTTGAACCTGGGAGGCAGGGAGCTGAGATTGCACCACTGCACTCCAGCCTGGGTGGCAGAGCGAGGCTCCATCTCAAAAAAAAGGTAAATTGAGGACACTGTCACATTTTGCTATTAAATACCTCCCAAATTCTATTTTACAGAAAAATCTGTATTTTTCTCTAAAAGTCAACTTCATATTCACACTTTACATAGTTAACAATCATTCCTTTATACTTAACTCAAATTTCCTTCAATTGTTCCCAAAATGTTCTTTTATATCAGGTCATCCAAAGATCCACACCCAAACCAGGTATTGCATCTTCTTTTCTTTCATTTATTCCTTCATTTAGAAAGGGAGTCTCACTCTGTCACCCAGGTTGGAGTGCAGTGGCACGATCTAGGCTCACTGCAACCTCCACCTCCCAGGTTCAAGCAGTTCTCATGTCTCAGCCTCCTGAGTAGCTGGGATTACAAGTGCGTGCCACCATACTCAGCTAATTTTTCGCATTTTTAGGAGAGACAGGGTTTCACCATGTTGGTCACACTGGTCTTGAACTCCTGATCTCGTGATCCATCCACCTGTGCCCCCCAAAGTGTTGAGAATACAGGCGTGAGCCATTTGACCCTTCCTATTTTATAGTATTATATGGTCAAATTGAATTTTTTTGAGGTGTAGTTCTATGAATTTTCTTTCTTTGTTTTTCTTTCTTCTTTGTTCTCTCTCTCTCTCTCTCTCAACAAAGTTTTGCTCTTGTCACTCAGGCTTGGACTGCAATGGCATGATCTCTGCTCACCACAACCTCCAACTCCCAGGTTCAAGCAATTCTCTGGCCTCAGCCTACCGAGTAACTGGGATTACAGGCATGTGCCACCACACCCAGCTAATTTTGCATTTTTAGTAGAGAAAGGATTTCACCATGTTGGTCAGGCTGGTCTCCAACTCCTGACCTCGTGATCCACCTGCGTCAGCCTCCCAAAGTGCTGGGCTTACAGGTGTGAGCCACCATGCCCGGCTTCGTCTATGTATAATGTTAAGGGGTGAATTGCTTCCCCACAAATCCGTAAGTTTAAATCCTAACCCATAGTACCTCAGAAGGTATTTAGAAACAGGCCTTTAAAGAGGGAATTAGATTAAAATGAGATCATTAAGGTGGGCTGAAATCCAAAATAGCTGGTGTGCGAGTCATTGTAGCACGTTGAGAAGCACCTGGACCTCCGCATCCACTGACTGCCAGCAGCCCCACCTCAACCCCAGTTGTGATAATCAAATGTCTCTAGACATTGTAAAGTGTCCCCTGGGCATAAAATCTCTCCTCCCCTCTTTGATAATCACTGCTTTAGACTCTGTTTGGTCTTAGAGAGTCTTTTCTCCAAAGTCCATCATTTTGTCCGCTGTAACCATGCTGTCTTAAGGGGTCTAAGACATTTACAGGAGGGTGACAATGGTGATGATGACCTTCTAACAATCATGCACACACAGCACACATTATTTGACAAGTGCAGGTAATGTTATGTACTTTCGTTTTACAGATGGGAAACTGAGGCCGTGAGGAGCTTGGCAACTTGCCTTATATCACCCGAGAGCTGATTAAGGCTTGGGGCCAGGATTGGAGCCCCAGGATGGAGCCCAGCTGAGCAGAAAACATCTGTGCGCAGGATGCAGCCATCAAGATAATAAAAATCAACTCTGATTGAGAAAGTATTTGCCTATACATTCATCAGGCTGGAAAGATAGACCCAGATAATATCAGCTGGAAAATTAACAAAAAATAGTATTTCTGCCAAGGACACCTTTTTCTGAGCATTGATGTCTTCTAGCTCACTAAATACCTTGCACATTACAATCATACACAGTAATTGGCATTTTATCAGTAAGAATGACCTTCCCTTTTCCGCCCAGAGGGCACAGAGAATCCGTCTCCATTTCCAAGCCAGGTGCAGGGCTCTCATAAGGGGTTTCAGGACATAAGAATCTACAGCTGTCTTATCTTGCAGTTCCCAAGGAAATGGGACCCGGCTGGACTTCGCAGCGCAGGCCCGATGGTGACCCCTTTACACGCTTGTTGTGAGCCAAATGGAAACCACGCTGTATTTACATTTCACCTAAACCCCACCCTTCCCTCCAAATCTGATGGTGGGACAGGAGCCAGGACCCAGGCCTTGGGGTTCAAAACGCTCCAGGGGTTTTCAGCCAAGACCCCTGAAGCCCAGCCCAGTTCCACCGGCCTCCGGAGCCTCCTCCCTGGGCCGTGGACCCAGAAATCCTCCATTAAAGGAGCCTGCCCTTTGCCCTCTGAATTCCGCCCCTGACCTTTGACCCAAACCTCCCCACCCCCAGCACGGGAGTCCCCTCTGGCCTCGGCCACCAAGAAGACACGGGGCCAAATCCAGCACTGGACAGAGGAGAAACCGCACTCAGGGAAGGTGCTGTGGCCACTAAGGACGACGGCACATCGGGTTGCAGACACACGCTGCCCATGGCGGTTCCCGGGCAGCTGGGAGCCATAAAAGCGCGCTAGTCCTAAGCTTGGGATTGGTGGAGCCTCAGAGGTGGGTGGAGCGACCTGCGCCCTCCAATCGCTAAGCAGGAAAAGCTAGTTCCCTCCCTCTGAGATGAGATTGGCGTCATTGGCAAACCCGCCCCTCCAGGGCTGGTCTCAGGTCAGAACCGCGCTGTGGGCGTAGCTTGTACTGGATCCAACCCGGGGCGGGGCTAAAACCAGCCCAAAGCCCCTGGACCGGGCTGGGGGAGTGATCTTTCGCAATCCTCCAGTGCCGGGTTACCCTGATAAACAATAAACGCTAAAATAAGTGATAAGTGCTCATTTTCTCCAGCCAACACATTCCTCCTGCGAACATACTCCCGTACAAAGATGTTCCCATTCTTGCGATTTTTCTTCCTTGAATGTCTCTTATTTCTTCCAGAAATAAGGTCATTTTTATGCATTTGCGGACACGTGTCTTTTCTTATTAATGAGTGCATTGTGGTGGCCACGTAGTTCACATTTTCTAATTTGTGAATAATTTGTTGGGTTGCTTTAGACATGGGTGTCCAATCTTTCGGCTTCACTGGGCAACATTGAAATAATTGTTTATTTCAATACAGTAATACTAGTGATAGCTGACGAGCTAAAACAAAACAAAAATCGCAAAAGAATCTCATAATGTTTTAAGAAAGTTTAGGGGCCGGGCACAGTGGCTCACACTTGTAATCCCAGCACTTTGGTAGGCCAAGGCCGTCGGATCAAGAGGTCAGGAGTTCAAGACCAGCCTGGCCAACACAGTGAAACCTTGTCTCTACTAAAAATACAAAATTAGCTGGGCGTAGTGGTGGGTGCCTCTAATCCCAGCTACTTGGAAGACTGAGGCAGAAGAATCGCTTGAACCCAGGAGGTGGAGATTGTGCCACTGCAGTCCAGCCTGGGCGAGAGAGCCAGATTCTGTCTCAAAAAAAAAAAAAAAAAAAAAAAAAAGTTTAGGAATTTGTGTTTGAGCTTCATTCAAAGCCATTCTGGGCTGCATCCGGCTTGTGGGCCCTGAGTTGGAGGAACTGGTTTTAGAGCTTAGACCCAGGAAAAATGCAGAAGTCTCTGTTTTTTGTTTTGTTTTGTTTTGTTGAGATAGGGTCTCTGTCACCCAGGCTGGAGTGCAGTGGTGTGATCTTGGCTCACTGCAACCTCTGCCTCCTGGGTTCAAGCAATTCTCCTGTGTCAGTCTCCCAAGTAGCTGGGATTACAGGCACTTGCCACCGCACTCAACTCATTTTTGTATTTTTAGTAAAGATTGGGTTTCACCATGTTGATCAGGCTGCTCTTGAACTCCTATCCTTGTGATCCGCTTGCCTCGGCCTTCCAAAGTGCTGGGATTATGGGGGTGAGGCACCACACCTGGCCAATGCAGGAGTCTTTGCCTTCCATTGTGAGGCAGGATAAGTTAGATTAGGTGGCCATGCTGACTTGTCCACTTATGTCAAGCCCAGTGGGCTCTGCACCCTTCCACTCTCATGTGTGAGCACCTATCTCTTTTGCAAGGTAAGCAGTCCAAAAGGGTACCAGCAGACTGCCAGATGGGTTACAAGTTCCTCATACCCAGTACAGCTGGGAAGGAAAAGTCCCTTATTCCTGATGTAGCTTCTCCAATCTCCAGCCAATCAGAAAGCCTAAGAAGCCATTGGCTACAAATTCCTGCCTTAAAAGGGGCCAGGGACTTCTTCCAGGCCCCACATGTGCAGCTGGATTTAAGGTTTAGCAAACAGTAAACTTTTCCTCATTTTGTTTGATTTTTTTGAGAATGGGTCTCTCTCTGTTGCCCAGGCTAGAGTGCAGTGGCACAATCTTGGTTCACTGCAGCCTCCACCTCCCAGGTTCAAGCAATTCTTCTGCCTCAGCCTCCCAAGTAGCTGGGGGACTACCAGCACTCACCAACATGCCTGGATAATTGGTTTTTAAAAAGGAGTTTAACTCTTGTTGCCCAGGCTGGAGTGCAATGGTGCGATCTCGGTTCACAGCAACCTCTGCCACCTGAGTCAAGTGATTCTCCTGTCTTAGCCTCCTGAGTTAGCTGGGACTACAGGCATGTACCACCATGCCTGGCTAATTTTGTATTTTTAGTAGAGAGGGGGTTTCTCCATGTTGGCCAGGCTGGTCTTGAACACCTGACCTCAGGTGATCTGCCTACCTTGGCCCCCTAAAGGGCTGAGATTATAGGCATGAGCCACCACACCCTGTCAACCTTTTCCTCATTTTAATAGTTAAAAAAAAACCCAAGGTTGAGGCAGGAGAATTGCTTGAACCTGGGAGGCAGAGGTTGCAGTGAGCATAGATCCTGCCACTGGATTCCAGCCTGGGTGACAGAGCAAAACTCCAACTCAAAACAAAACAAAACAAAACCCACCCCTACCCCTAGGTGGAGACTTTGTATGCTCTTGATAAATGCGATGTGTGTTCGAGCATGCAGATCCTGAGTCTAACCACAGGTCCACCTTTGCACACCTGACCTCACCGGTATTTTATGACTATG
>NW_022438955.1:0-882 GCF_009761245.1 Sapajus apella
TGTGTGTGTGTGTGTGTGTGTGTGTGTGTGTGTGTGTGTGTGTGATCCAAGAGCCCTCTCTTGTGGTCTAGATAGGAACCCCTTTCTGGTAACAAAGCCATTGAAAAAGAAATTGTCTACTTTACACCAGCCATCTCATGAACTTACTCCCTTTGGGCTGGATTGTTTCTCCGCTAGAGGAAGTTTTCAATAGCTTCACATCTGGGACCACAGTCTAACAATCTCTCAGACAAAAAAGAATATCCATGGTGAGGGTTTCAAATCTAGTCCAAAATGTCCCTGTGCTTGATGCTGTGCGTTTGACACTTGGGACATTTTCAGAAAAACACTTATAAGAATTAGTCCTCTCTGTGATCTCTACTTAATCCTGCTTCTCTCATGGGAACCTATCAGTTGACTGAAAGTCCTCTCTCTATAAGCCCTGCTGACTATGTGCCCTGCCAACTCTATCCATCTCCTCCACATTGTCATGATATTTGTTCTGTCCCTAAACTCTATCTTTGGAAAAAAAAACTGGCTGGCCTTTCATTCAATCTTGGAAACAAACCAATGAAAAGGAAGAAACAGTCTCTGTTTAAAATAAGACTAGAAGTATCCACGTTGATCTAGGCATAGAAAATGCTTTCCTACCCTTCAATGAGTTTTTCCCTGAACACAGTAATCTAACTGAAAAACCAAATTCGGGTCCCAAACCATTGATCTATCTAACTTATTACTCAAAATATGCTTCCAAGACATAAAATTATTTTCAGCTTATTATTTTGAGACTCCTTTGAAGAGCAACTTTTATCTATAAAGGAAATTTTCATTTGTAAAATGTCTTTCTGTTTGTAGAAGAAAGAGAAACAAGACTGAGTAACTAAAGAATGGGAATGCATTCAC
>NW_022438955.1:982-6101 GCF_009761245.1 Sapajus apella
GGAGTTTCGCTCTTGTTACCCAGGCTGGAGTGCAATGGCGCGATCTCGGCTCACCGCAACCTCCGCCTCCTGGGTTCAGGCAATTCTCCTGCCTCAGCCTCCTGAGTAGCTGGGATTACAGGCACGCACCACCATGCCCAGCTGATTTTTTGTATTTTTAGTAGAGACGGGGTTTCACCATGTTGACCAGGATGGTCTCGATCTCTTGACCTTGTGATCCACCCGCCTCGGCCTCCCAAAGTGCTGGGATTACAGGCTTGAGCCACCGCGCCCGGCCGGAAATTTTCATTTGTAAAATGTCTTTCTGTTTGTAGAAAAAAGAGAAACAAGACTGAGTAACTAAAGAATGGGGAATGCATTCACATAAATTTACAGCACAAATTTTATCTTTGTGTAAGGCTTTTTTTTTCCCCTTTATCTCTTACCTTACCTGGGACTTGCATACATCTCTCTTTCTTCATTTAGGAAAATGATTATATGCAAACATAAAGTCTAAGCTCTATGACTATAAGATTTAAATTTCTATTTTGTTTTCTCTAGGACCTAATAGATGTCTTTCTAAAATGCAAATTTGTGGAAGGTGGCTCTTCATCATCACCAGAAAAAGAAGAGGTATTTGGACAATAAAGAATCTTAAAAGTCTTCTCCACAATTATAAAAAAAATAGCTTTAGCCACCTGCATGAATAATGTTAACTTATTCCATCTGCCAGAAATATAATTCAGGTGTAGACATTTCATATGCTATTGAGTTTTGTATTATCGTAACTGGCACATGACTAAAATTTAAAAAGTGACTTTTAGGTTCTGCATACATCTCTATGCTTATGTCTGTCTGTCTGTACGTATGTATGTGTGTGTTCTTTTCCCTACCTCCAGACGGTATGGCCAAAATTCATTTGTAAATGGGCTCTATTTATAGCTTAAGAATGTGCTTATGTTAGAGTAGGTAGTTAGGTAGACATGAGCATGGCAGGAGAGGGAATTGCTCACCACCCAGGAATGTCAGGTGACTATCAGATGAGGGTGAGGTGGTTGTTGAACTATCTCTCTAAAATAATAATTGATCACAGCTGGTACCAGGGAAAAACAGTCTCAGAATAGCTAGAAAACACCTGGAGCTGGTGTTCAACAGCTTCCTGATAAGATCTCAGTAGTTGGGCAAATTGGCTCAAACATGCTTACTCAGAAGCAAAATGGTAGAATTTAACTGGTATATGACCTTCCTCTAGGAACACTGGACTGGTAAAAACAAACAAACAAACAACAACAATAACAAAAACTCCTCGGATGAGCATGTGCACAACTTCAGTAAACACACTGAGCATGCAGCCCCTCCAGAGTGCTGGTAGGCTGCTGGACATGCAGACAGCCCACCCCAAGGGAAGAAGAGACACAGACCCCAGAAGCATACCAATATTTAAAACTCCAAGTCAAAGGTCAAATTGAACACTTGTATCTCTCAAGTCATCCATTTGCCCCTTTCCAAGTGTACTTTACTTCCTTTTATCTTGCTCTAAAACGTTTTAATAAACGTTTACTCCTGCTCTAAAACTTGCCTTGATCTCTCATTCTAGCTTATGCCACTCAGATGAATTCCTTCCTATGAAGAGGTAAGAATCAAGTTGCTGGGGACTGGTACTGATTTGCTTCTGCTAATATTTATGTTAGTTAAATATTCCTGAGCAGTTAGAAAGATGGAATGGAAGCCAAATTTGTTTTCAACTTTATATACACTGGGATAATCTTTGATAAATAAAATATACTTAAAGTGTATTTTCTGGTTGAAAAGTAGACACGTCTTCAGAATTTTCACATTATACACAGTACATACACATAACTTTTCCTAGGTTACTAGTAAGAGAAGCTCATGTTACCTCAATATTAAACAATTTGCCAGCAATAAACATAACTTAAGATTATGGCCTGCTATTTAATGTCTCATCTTCATGAGAAATCTAAGCCAAACTGTTAAAAACAAATGAATTAAATATATGTGTGGGAGATAAAATTTTCACGTGAAAGATGTTCATATAATAAGAGGTTTAGTATTTTTATCATCAAAGATAGAAAGTTGAGGCTGAGGGAAATTTGAACAAGCAAAAACTTAGCCTGCCCCCCTAAAAATATAAAAGGATATAGATAAAATTTCACCTCACCTATGGCTCCTTATTAAAAACAGATTGAAACAATTGGATCTGTTACTAAACACATCCTGTGCCAAACTGAAATACTGTACTATGAGCAAGTGCATGCTTGTAGGGATTATGAAGCGATGTTAAATTACAGAATGTTTCAGGCTCAAAACTGCTATTTAGTTTTCACTCTGAATTAAGGTTATTAAGGATTAAGAATTCTATTAGTATATGTCACTAAAATTACTAGAAATAATAAGGGAAATACTCTATATGCAAATATACAAGGAAGGTAAGATGTGTTTTTGGTACTAAAAGCTGAAAACGATGAAGATGTGTTCTGTTTTGTTAAGGGAAAAAAAGTATTTTTATCCTAAAATAGAATAGCTTGTTGAGAAAGGGAAAAAGTATAGGACAGAAACTGAATAGATATGAGAAGTTGTCATAAGTTGATGAAAGATGAATGTTGGGTAAAGAATTTTATGTGTGACCACGTTGGTTACGATTTGAGAAGAATTATTTGCTTATAAGGTTTTTTAATTGAGTATTAATATCAACAGTTCCCTGATTCAAAAGGGGAAGTTGCTCTTTTCTGTTAACACAGTACTATTTTTTTTCTCTCCTTTAGGTTATTGCTCTGCTCTTAATAAATCATTGAAGTTTTTTTAACCTTTTCAGTAACTGGCCTAGAAAACAATGATTTTGTGTTTGATCAAGACAATTCCTGTGCTTCATGTTGTCTTTATCAGGTTTTTGACTACTTAAAAAACATAAGCCTTTTCTCTTAAAAGGACTAAGTTGTTTTTCTTATAAATATGTGACTTTATGTATGTGCCTTTTACATCATTGAAGTATCATTCTAGCTGAATGAATAAGTGCTGTTTCACAGTAATCTGTGATCCTATTTAATCAGATATTTTAATCTTTTGACATTGTTGGCAACTTCCCAAAATAAAATTTTAAATTAAGACCTTCTTATAGTAGAATGATTTGTTGCATTGATCCTTTTACCATTATGTAATGTCCCTCTTTGTCTCTTATGATCTTTGTTGCTTTAAAGTCTAATTTATCAGAGATGAGAATTGCAACTCCTGCTTTTTTTTTGCTCTCCATGTGCTTGGTAAATCTTCCTCCATCCCTTTATTTTGAGCCTTTGTGTATCCTTGCATGTGAGATGGGTTTCCTGGATACAACACACCGATGGGTTTTGGTTTTTTATCCAATTTGCCAGTCTGTGTCTTTTGATTGGGGCATTTAGTCCATTTACATTTAGGGTTAATATTGTTATGTGTGAATTTGATACTGCCATTTTGGTGCTAGCTGGCTGTTTTGCCCTTTAGTTGAGCTGGTACTTGTTGTTCCTTTATATGTGTAGAGCCTCTTTCAGGAGCTCTTGTAGAACTGGCCTGGTGGTGGCGAAATCTCTGAGTACTTGCATGTTCCCAAAGGATTTTATTTTTCCTTCACTTATGAAGCTTAGTTTGGCTGGATAGGAGATTCTGGGTTGAAAGTTCTTTTCTTTAAGGATGTTGAATATTGGCCCTCATTCTCTTCTGGCTTGTAGGGTTTCTGCTGAGAGATCTGCTGTGAGTCTGATGGGCTTCCCTTTATGGGTAGCCCGACCTTTCTCTCTGGCTGCCCTTAGTATTTTCTCCTTCATTTCGACCCTGGTGAATCTGACGATTATGTGCCTTGGGGTTGCTCTTCTTGACGAATATCTTTGTGGTGTTCTCTGTATTTCCTGGACTTGAATGTTTGCCTGCCTTGCTAGGTTGGGGAAGTTTTCCTGGATAATGTCCTGAAGAGTATTTTCCAGCTTGGATTCATTCTCTTCGTCGCATTCAGGTACGCCTATCAAACGTAGATTAGGTCTTTTCACATAGTCCCACATTTCTTGGAGACTTTGTTCATTCCTTTTTACCCTTTTTTCTCCAGTCTTGCCCTCCCGTTTTATTTCATTGAGTTGATCTTCGACCTCTGATATCCTTTCTTCTCCTTGGTCAATTCGGCTGTTGATACTTGTGCATGCTTCGCGAAGTTCTCGTGTTGCGTTTTTCAGCTCCATCAATTCACTTATATTCCTTTCTATTTTGTCCATTCTCGTTAGCATTTCGTCAAATCTTTTTTCAAGGTTCTTGCTTTCTTCGCATTTGGTTAGAACATGTTCTTTAAGTTCACAGAAGTTTCTTACTACCTACCTTCTGAAGTCTGATTCTGTCATTTCATCACACTCGTTCTCCATCCAACCTTGTTCCCTTGCTGGTGAGGAGTTGTGATCCCTTGTAGGAGGAGAGGTGTTCTGCTTTCGGGTGTTTTCATCCTTTTTGCGCTGGTTTCTTCCCATCTTTAAGGATTTATCCACCTGTTGATTTTGTAGTTGCTGGCTTTCAGATTGGGTCTCAAATCTTTCAGATTGACGTTCTGTTTGTTGATGATGAGGTTATTTCTGTTTCTTGGTTTTCCTTCTGACAGTCTGGCCCCTCTGCTATAGGTCTGCTGAGGTTCACTCCAGGCCCTGCTTGCCTGGGGTTCACCTGCAGCAGCTGCTGAACAGTAAGGGTTGTTACCAGTTTTCTTCTTCTGCTATCTTTGTCCCAGACAGATACCCGCCTAGTGTCAATCTGATCTCTCCTTTATGAAGTGTCTCTTCTACTATAAGGACACGTGCACACGAATGTTCATTGCAGCACTGTTTACAATAGCAAAGACCTGGAACCAACCCAAATGCCCATCGACGATAGACTGGATAGGGAAAATGTGGCACATATACACCATGGAATATTATGCAGCCATCAAAAACGATGAATTTGGGTCCTTTGTAGGGATATGGATGAACCTGGAAACCATCATTCTCAGAAAACTGACAGAAGAGCAGAAGATCAAACACCGCATGTTCTCACTCATAGGCAGGTGTTGAACAATGAGAACACATGGATGCAGGGAGGGGAGCGCTGCACACTCTGGTCAGTTGGGGGGAAATAGGGG
>NW_022438955.1:6201-11326 GCF_009761245.1 Sapajus apella
TTGGGGAGCTGGGGAGAGATAGCAAGGGGAGAAATGCCAGATGTAGGTGATGGGGAGGAAGGCAGCAGATCACACTGCCACGTGTGTACCTATGCAACAATTTTGCATGTTCTTAACATGTACCCCAAAACCTAAAATGCAATAAAATAAATAAATGGGAAAAAAATAAAAAAATAAAATAAAATAAAATAAATAAAAATAAAAATAAAAATAAACCTTCTTGATTTTAAACTAAACTAACTAGCTTCATTGCAAGGGACCATACCAACATCTCTCTACCCACACTGCAAGAGAAACTTCAGAGGCTTGAGCCTTGGGTCCACATTTCTCAAGTCAGAAGAAGCCTTCCAAATTTTTGAGAATGTTCACCTTTAAGAGATATCAATGTAAAGCCAATCAGGGATATTTCTTCCCAGAAGCAGTCAATATCCTAGATAAGGATATCCTAGGTAAACTTTTCTAGTAATAGGATCATGGATCAAGAGTTCTCTGTCTGTTTCCTTGTTTCCTGTGTCATTTTCCGGTTTTGTGAGATAAAATAATGCTATGGTTAGTATTTAGCAGTTGGCAGCTTCTGTCAGAAACCTAACAATGCCTAACATATAGTATGGCACTTTAAATCTAACTCCCTACCTGATATTAGAGGTCTTTATGTTCACTCTATAACAAAGTTCACTAGCATTCCAAGTGCAACTGCCTGTCCAAATTGTACATTTAATTCTTTTTTATAAGGTTAGGGTTTTAGATCCACATATTTAGACTCCTTGTTTAAATCTAACAGTAGACAAAACCCACTAAGTTTGGTTAATTTTGCAGTTAAATTATGTAAAAATATGAATAAAAAAGTGAAGGGAAAGATAATTTGACTGTTTGTAGACTAACCTTAATCTTCCACATACCCCTAATTCTCTAATTGTCAATTGAATTTATTTATTTAATAATTTAATGTGAAGCCTTGGTTCATAGTACTAAGGCTTCCCTAGTGTGGACCCCTAATGCACCAGACATCCCACAAGAAAGTCTGTTGTGTTGCTTCAGGATATATTTCATCTGTGGAGAATATAGTCAACAATCAAGCTCATGAGCAACTCTATATTTCAGTAAGCAGAAAATATGAGACTCATGTGATTCAGGGATTTTAACAATACTATAAACAATCAGAAACTGAACATTGGTCTACGTCTCTTAATTTGTACTACAGAGTGTAATTTTTCAGCAGGTGTAAGTCACTCTAAATAGATAACATTGAAAAATATTTCTCCTCTGGTTTGGTATAAATGTAAATGAGATGATAATTATAAGTCTGTCTCAAAAATTAATTGCTATAGCTGACTCTACTCTAAAGGTTATAATTTCCAGAAAACCTCTCTAAACTGCCTTACTAAAATAAAAATTTTTTTGAATATCATCTTCGGACTATCTGTTGGTTGAATGGTGGAGTATATGTGATAGCTAACGCTTCCTTCTGTATGTAGATAGATACATATGGTATTGTATTTATCTTGTAAATGTTAGTTACAATAAATTAATACTCAGTCTACTTCATTAAAACAAGTAGATTCCTCTTCTGCCTAATTCTTTGATTCTTTTCATTTTAGTCAGTTTGATACATAAGAGCCTTGGTTGAGGATCATGTTTCAGTCTTTAGTGTTGGTCTCTTGACAGTCAACAAGCAGTCTCTGGGGTGTACTTTATCCTCTTGCATGAAGTCATCTGCTGTGTGTTGAAGAGTCTCACTTTGACTAGAAGAGCAAGAACTTAACATTATTTAATTAACTGACATCATGACTTGTGAGTTCCATACAGAGATCAGATAAATTCATTGATGGTTACCGAGAGCGGTGTTAATGCCCAAGATATTGGCCATTGTTAATCAAGATGGAATCTTGCTCTGTTGCCAGGCTAGAGTGCAGTGGACTGATCTCGGCTCACTGCAATCTCCACCTCCCAAGTTCAAGCCATTCCCCTGCCTCAGCCTCTGGAGTAGCTGGGACTACAGGCATGTGCCACTACGCCCAGCAAATTTTTTGTATTTTTGGTAGAAATGGGGTTTCACCATGTTGGTCAAGAAGGTCTCAATCTCTCAACCTCGTGATACACCCACTGCTGGGATTACAAGCATGCACCATCGTGCCTGGTCCCTATATTGGACAATTTCTTAAGACTGAGAGGTTGATCAAAAGAGGCAAATTATTAATTCAAATAAATCAAAAGGTCATTGCCATGAGGCTAACTCTGTGCTACAGACACCAAAATAGGCACAAGCAGACCACTTGAATAGCTCCTTATCTATTCAAGAAATTAAAATCACAATCAAAACTTTCCACAAAGGAATCTCCAGACCCCAGTGATTTCACTTATAATTTTTAATACATATGTAAGAGGAAATGGTCATTATCTTACTCAAACATTTAGAAAAATACAGGAAGGAGCAACATTTCATACCTTGTTTTATAAATGTAGTATTAAAACCTGATCGAGGCATCAGAAAAAAATTAAGTTATAGAGCAAATATTTCTTCTAAATGTGCATAAGACTATTTCATATTTCAGAAATACTTCAACAAATCGAATCCACTGATAGAAAAAAAAATACAATTAATTTGATGTAAACTCAGGAATGCAAGGTAAACACAGTTAAACACCACATTAACAGAATAAAGGCCTGGCCATAGGAATTAATCAATAAATGCTGGAACTACTTTTCACATTATTTAATATCAACTAATAACAAAGCTTCTAAGCAAAAATAATGGAAGGAAACATTCAATTGGATAAAATACTTCAATGAAAAGTCTATAACTATCTTTATACAACCTGGTAATATATTAAATATGCTCACACTAGATGGGAAACAAAGCATAGATATCTGCTCAATACTTTCATTCAGCATTGTATTATCAGTGTAGCCAGTGCAATAAAAAATAGAAATAAAACTCACAGACATTTCTTACTTTACCTATTAAATGTATTAAATGTTAGGGAATGTAAGAAACAAATTTTTAAACCTGCTAAAACTAAGACAAAATAGCAAGGTTGTAGGAAATAAGGTTCATATTTAAACTTAATCATTATATTAAGTTTAAATTATCAGGCTAATATATCTCAGCAACAAACAGATACGGATTGGAAAATGAGATGTAAGTTTTTGGGCCTTTGTGTCCTGCATTTTGATTGTTTCCTGAGTTCTAGCTGCACTCCTCTCCCTGAATGCTGAGAGACGATCTTATATATTTATAGTAAATACTTTCTAATGATTGACCAATTTGATGTTGTATTAAATTAGATGTTGTTTGTTATATTAAAAAAAGAAGGGAGAGATATTGAATAATATTGACATTTAATGTACAATTTAATATATATTAATATATACTGAAATATAGATAATAATTAATGCCTTTCATTTTCTAAATGGCAGGCTTTGTGTTTCAAGAAAAAAATCTAGAATATATTCAGCATTTTGGGACAGAAAGAAGACATTTTAGAGATTGGAATAATCTTTTAGATTCCCTTAAATTATTGATTTTAGCACAAAACCTGAAGACAAATTTACTTTGGTTTGTTAGAGCTCTGAAGAAATTCAAGCATTTTACTTTATTTTTTTGTATTTAGCCTTAGCCAAACTGTATTTTTTGTTCATGTATACATGAACAATCCATGTTTTAGTACTATGCTCAGGTTGAAAAGAAGTAACATACCTAACCTGAGCATAATTCAGAAAAGAAGCAATATACAACTCAACATAGACACTCTTTCAGGTATGATTCATTCCCTGCTAAATTTCATCTCTCCCTTTAGTTGTGGTCCCTCCTTCTGTCACGTGGTTCCAAATTCTTAAAATGCAGATGATACAGAAAATAATACTCCTATGCTGCAGGGTAAGAAGGAGGAGGTGAGTTTGTATAGCTCAGAGGACTGGACCCACAAATGCAATTCTAGAAAAAATCATGAGCATTTGTCCCCCTTTCTTCTGGTTACCACCCTCACCACTTCATAAGCACATTTATAAAAAGCAAGAAACCACTGCCATGACCCATACTTTCTGATTTTACCTAATATTAAAGGACGGAGTACAGAAGGATGTGTTTAATAAGGATCCCTCAAACCAAAAGATAGTTGGGAATAAGAATAGAATAAATTCAAGAAACTGTGTGAACAGAATGTGTATCCTCTTTCCTATTGTAAACAATAAGAGCAAACCAATGCTCCAGAGCATACCAATTAGGAATTTTCACTAAGAGCGTCTCAAATTTTAATGTGATAACAACACCAGAGGATTTGGTTAAAATACATTTTGAAAACAATACGTAGGTCTGAGATGCAGAATGTGATTCTGCATTTCTGACAGCCTTCGTGCTAATGCCAATGCTGCTGGATGAAGAGCAACTTATGGGACATGGCCTAGAAAAATAAATGCAGCTCATTTTTCTCCAACGTGAGATTTTTAGCTAAGATACTCAAGACATACAGAGAATACTAAAACTCATCATCAAAATGCAAGTACATTTGAGCCAAAGTTATTGACTTATGGTTTATTAGAAAGTGAAGATATTGCCGTGGTCATGATCATATTTCGTCTCAGGACATTCTTCAAGGCCTGCTTCACATCTTTATTCCGCAGACTGTAGATCAATGGATTAAGTACCGGACTGACAAATGTGTAGAACACAGCTATTATTTTAGATTCCTCAACAGTCTTATCTGTTGATGGTCTTACATACATGCAGAAGAGGGTCCCATAAAACAGGGTGACAGCCATCATATGGGAACCACAGGTGGAGAATGCCTTGTGCCTTCCTTCTGCTGATTTGATCCGGAGGATGGTGGCAATAATGAAGGCATAGGACACCAGGATGACGGTGAGGGAGCTGGAGAGGTTCAAGCCAGCCGAGATCAGCATCGCGTGCTTTTTGACATAAGGATCAGAGCAAGAAAGCTTAATGAGTGGTGGGTCAGCACAGTAGAAGTGGTTGATGACATTGGAATTACAGAAGCTCAGGCGGAAGGTCAGGATAGCCTGGAACAGTCCATCTGAGAAGCCATAGACATAGGGAAATGTGGCCAAGCAGATGCAGACTCGCCTGGACATTTTCACACTGTAGCGCAGAGGGTCACATATGGCCACG
>NW_022438956.1:0-883 GCF_009761245.1 Sapajus apella
TGTGTGTGTGTGTGTGTGTGTGTGTGTGTGTGTGTGTGTGTGTGATCCAAGAGCCCTCTCTTGTGGTCTAGATAGGAACCCCTTTCTGGTAACAAAGCCATTGAAAAAGAAATTGTCTACTTTACACCAGCCATCTCATGAACTTACTCCCTTTGGGCTGGATTGTTTCTCCGCTAGAGGAAGTTTTCAATAGCTTCACATCTGGGACCACAGTCTAACAATCTCTCAGACAAAAAAGAATATCCATGGTGAGGGTTTCAAATCTAGTCCAAAATGTCCCTGTGCTTGAAGCTGTGAGTTTGACACTTGAGACAGTTTTCAGAAAAACACTTATAAGAATTAGTCCTCTCTGTGATCTCTACTTAATCCTGCTTCTCCCATGGGAACCTATCAGTTGACTGAAAGTCCTCTCTCTATAAGCCCTGCTGACTATGTGCCCTGCCAACTCTATCCATCTCCTCCACATTGTCATGATATTTGTTCTGTCCCTAAACTCTATCTTTGGAAAAAAAAACTGGCTGGCCTTTCATTCAATCTTGGAAACAAACCAACGAAAAGGAAGAAACAGTCTCTGTTTAAAATAAGACTAGAAGTATCCACGTTGATCTAGGCATAGAAAATGCTTTCCTACCCTTCAATGAGTTTTTCCCTGAACACAGTAATCTAACTGAAAAACCAAATTCGGGTCCCAAACCATTGATCTATCTAACTTATTACTCAAAATATGCTTCCAAGACATAAAATTATTTTCAGCTTATTATTTTGAGACTCCTTTGAAGAGCAACTTTTATCTATAAAGGAAATTTTCATTTGTAAAATGTCTTTCTGTTTGTAGAAGAAAGAGAAACAAGACTGAGTAACTAAAGAATGGGAATGCATTCAC
>NW_022438956.1:983-6095 GCF_009761245.1 Sapajus apella
GGAGTTTCGCTCTTGTTACCCAGGCTGGAGTGCAATGGCGCGATCTCGGCTCACCGCAACCTCCGCCTCCTGGGTTCAGGCAATTCTCCTGCCTCAGCCTCCTGAGTAGCTGGGATTACAGGCACGCACCACCATGCCCAGCTGATTTTTTGTATTTTTAGTAGAGACGGGGTTTCACCATGTTGACCAGGATGGTCTCGATCTCTTGACCTTGTGATCCACCCGCCTCGGCCTCCCAAAGTGCTGGGATTACAGGCTTGAGCCACCGCGCCCGGCCGGAAATTTTCATTTGTAAAATGTCTTTCTGTTTGTAGAAAAAAGAGAAACAAGACTGAGTAACTAAAGAATGGGGAATGCATTCACATAAATTTACAGCACAAATTTTATCTTTGTGTAAGGCTTTTTTTTTCCCCTTTATCTCTTACCTTACCTGGGACTTGCATACATCTCTCTTTCTTCATTTAGGAAAATGATTATATGCAAACATAAAGTCTAAGCTCTATGACTATAAGATTTAAATTTCTATTTTGTTTTCTCTAGGACCTAATAGATGTCTTTCTAAAATGCAAATTTGTGGAAGGTGGCTCTTCATCATCATCAGAAAAAGAAGAGATATTTGGACAATAAAGAACCTTAAAAGTCTTCTCAACAATTATAAAAAAAAATAGCTTTAGCCACCTGCATGAATAATGTTAACTTATTCCATCTGCCAGAAATATAATTCAGGTGTAGACATTTCGTATGCTATTGAGTTTTGTATTATCGTAACTGGCACATGACTAAAATTTAAAAAGTGACTTTTAGGTTCTGCATACATCTCTATGCTTATGTTTGTCTGTCTGTACGTATGTATGTGTGTGTTCTTTTCCCTACCTCCAGACGGTATGGCCAAAATTCATTTGTAAATGGGCTCTATTTATAGCTTAAGAATGTGCTTATGTTAGAGTAGGTAGTTAGGTAGACATGAGCATGGCAGGAGAGGGAATTGCTCACCACCCAGGAATGTCAGGTGACTATCAGATGAGGGTGAGGTGGTTGTTGAACTATCTCTCTAAAATAATAATTGATCACAGCTGGTACCAGGGAAAAACAGTCTCAGAATAGCTAGAAAACACCTGGAGCTGGTGTTCAACAGCTTCCTGATAAGATCTCAGTAGTTGGGCAAATTGGCTCAAACATGCTTACTCAGAAGCAAAATGGTAGAATTTAACTGGTATATGACCTTCCTCTAGGAACACTGGACTGGTAAAAACAAACAAACAAACAACAACAATAACAAAAACTCCTCAGATGAGCATGTGCACAACTTCAGTAAACACACTGAGCATGCAGCCCCTCCAGAGTGCTGGTAGGCTGCTGGACATGCAGACAGCCCACCCCAAGGGAAGAAGAGACACAGACCCCAGAAGCATACCAATATTTAAAACTCCAAGTCAAAGGTCAAATTGAACACTTGTATCTCTCAAGTCATCCATTTGCCCCTTTCCAAGTGTACTTTACTTCCTTTTATCTTGCTCTAAAACGTTTTAATAAACGTTTACTCCTGCTCTAAAACTTGCCTTGATCTCTCATTCTAGCTTATGCCACTCAGATGAATTCCTTCCTATGAAGAGGTAAGAATCGAGTTGCTGGGGACTGGTACTGATTTGCTTCTGCTAATATTTATGTTAGTTAAATATTCCTGAGCAGTTAGAAAGATGGAATGGAAGCCAAATTTGTTTTCAACTTTATATACACTGGGATAATCTTTGATAAATAAAATATACTTAAAGTGTATTTTCTGGTTGAAAAGTAGACACGTCTTCAGAATTTTCACATTATACACAGTACATACACATAACTTTTCCTAGGTTACTAGTAAGAGAAGCTCATGTTACCTCAATATTAAACAATTTGCCAGCAATAAACATAACTTAAGATTATGGCCTGCTATTTAATGTCTCATCTTCATGAGAAATCTAAGCCAAACTGTTAAAAACAAATGAATTAAATATATGTGTGGGAGATAAAATTTTCACGTGAAAGATGTTCATATAATAAGAGGTTTAGTATTTTTATCATCAAAGATAGAAAGTTGAGGCTGAGGGAAATTTGAACAAGCAAAAACTTAGCCTGCCCCCCTAAAAATATAAAAGGATATAGATAAAATTTCACCTCACCTATGGCTCCTTATTAAAAACAGATTGAAACAATTGGATCTGTTACTAAACACATCCTGTGCCAAACTGAAATACTGTACTATGAGCAAGTGCATGCTTGTAGGGATTATGAAGCGATGTTAAATTACAGAATGTTTCAGGCTCAAAACTGCTATTTAGTTTTCACTCTGAATTAAGGTTATTAAGGATTAAGAATTCTATTAGTATATGTCACTAAAATTACTAGAAATAATAAGGGAAATACTCTATATGCAAATATACAAGGAAGGTAAGATGTGTTTTTGGTACTAAAAGCTGAAAACGATGAAGATGTGTTCTGTTTTGTTAAGGGAAAAAAAGTATTTTTATCCTAAAATAGAATAGCTTGTTGAGAAAGGGAAAAAGTATAGGACAGAAACTGAATAGATATGAGAAGTTGTCATAAGTTGATGAAAGATGAATGTTGGGTAAAGAATTTTATGTGTGACCACGTTGGTTACGATTTGAGAAGAATTATTTGCTTATAAGGTTTTTTAATTGAGTATTAATATCAACAGTTCCCTGATTCAAAAGGGGAAGTTGCTCTTTTCTGTTAACACAGTACTATTTTTTTTCTCTCCTTTAGGTTATTGCTCTGCTCTTAATAAATCATTGAAGTTTTTTTAACCTTTTCAGTAACTGGCCTAGAAAACAATGATTTTGTGTTTGATCAAGACAATTCCTGTGCTTCATGTTGTCTTTATCAGGTTTTTGACTACTTAAAAAACATAAGCCTTTTCTCTTAAAAGGACTAAGTTGTTTTTCTTATAAATATGTGACTTTATGTATGTGCCTTTTACATCATTGAAGTATCATTCTAGCTGAATGAATAAGTGCTGTTTCACAGTAATCTGTGATCCTATTTAATCAGATATTTTAATCTTTTGACATTGTTGGCAACTTCCCAAAATAAAATTTTAAATTAAGACCTTCTTATAGTAGAATGATTTGTTGCATTGATCCTTTTACCATTATGTAATGTCCCTCTTTGTCTCTTATGATCTTTGTTGCTTTAAAGTCTAATTTATCAGAGATGAGAATTGCAACTCCTGCTTTTTTTTTGCTCTCCATGTGCTTGGTAAATCTTCCTCCATCCCTTTATTTTGAGCCTTTGTGTATCCTTGCATGTGAGATGGGTTTCCTGGATACAACACACCGATGGGTTTTGGTTTTTTATCCAATTTGCCAGTCTGTGTCTTTTGATTGGGGCATTTAGTCCATTTACATTTAGGGTTAATATTGTTATGTGCAAATTTGATACGCCATTTTGGTGCTAGCTGTGTGTTTTGTTGAGCTGGTACTTGTTGTTCCTTTATATGTGTAGAGCCTCTTTCAGGAGCTCTTGTAGAGCTGGCCTGGTGGTGGCGAAATCTCTGAGTACTTGCATGTTCCCAAAGGATTTTATTTTTGCTTCACTTATGAAGCTTAGTTTGGCTGGATAGGAGATTCTGGGTTGAAAGTTCTTTTCTTTAAGGATGTTGAATATTGGCCCCCCACTCTCTTCTGGCTTGTAGGGTTTCTGCTGAGAGATCTGCTGTGAGTCTGATGGGCTTCCCTTTATGGGTAGCCCGACCTTTCTCTCTGGCTGCCCTTAGTATTTTCTCCTTCATTTCGACCCTGGTGAATCTGACGATTATGTGCCTTGGGGTTGCTCTTCTTGACGTATATCTTTGTGGTGTTCTCTGTATTTCCTGGACTTGAATGTTTACCTGCCTTATTAGGTTGGGGAAGTTTTCCTGGATAATATCCTGAAGAGTATTTTCCAGCTTGGATTCTTTCTCTTCGTCACATTCAGGTACACCTATCAAATGTAGATTAGGTCTTTTCATATAGTCCCACACTTCTTGGAGGTTTTGTTCATTCCTTTTTACCCTTTTTTCTCCAGTCTTGCCTTCCCGTTTTATTTCATTGAGTTGATCTTCGACCTCTGATATCCTTTCTTCTGCTTGGTCAATTCGGCTGTTGATACTTGTGCATGCTTCACAAAGTTCTCATGTTGCGTTTTTCAGCTCCATCAATTCACTTATATTCCTTTTTATTTTGTCCATTCTCATTAGCATTTCGTCAAATATTTTTTCAAGGTTCTTGCTTTCTTCGCATTTGGTTAGAACATGTTCTTTAAGTTCACAGAAGTTTCTTACTACCCACCTTCTGAAGTCTGATTCTGTCATTTCATCACACTCGTTCTCCCTCCATCCTTGTTCCCTTGCTGGTGAGGAGTTGTGATCCCTTGTAGGAGGAGAGGTGTTCTGCTTTCGGGTGTTTTCATCCTTTTTGCGCTGGTTTCTTCCCATCTTTAAGGATTTACCCACCTGTTGATTTTGTAGTTGCTGGCTTTCAGATTGGGTCTCAAATCTTTCAGATTGACGTTCTGTTTGTTGATGATGAGGTTATTTCTGTTTCTTGGTTTTCCTTCTGACAGTCTGGCCCCTCTGCTATAGGTCTGCTGAGGTTCACTCCAGGCCCTGCTTGCCTGGGGTTCACCTGCAGCAGCTGCTGAACAGTAAGGGCTGTTACCAGTTTTCTTCTTCTGCTATCTTTGTCCCAGACAGATACCCGCCTAGTGTCAATCTGATCTCTCCTTTATGAGGTGTCTCTTCTACTATAAGGACACGTGCACACGAATGTTCATTGCAGCATTGTTTACAATAGCAAAGACCTGGAACCAACCCAAATGCCCATCGACGATAGACTGGATAGGGAAAATGTGGCACATATACACCATGGAATATTATGCAGCCATCAAAAACGATGAGTTTGGGTCCTTTGTAGGGATGTGGATGAACCTGGAAACCATCATTCTCAGAAAACTGACAGAAGAGCAGAAGATCAAACACCGCATGTTCTCACTCATAGGCAGGTGTTGAACAATGAGAACACATGGATGCAGGGAGGGGAGCGCTGCACACTCTGGTCAGTTGGGGGGAAATAGGGG